>NC_142810.1:50708118-50908132 GCF_049724085.1 Artemia sp. Qi Xiang Cuo
ATCAAGAAAATGTAACTGTGACAAGGTAAACCACAACCAAACACTACTGAAATATTCCAACTCTTGCATTTCAACGAAAGAAATTCAAAATGAACTTTGAAAAATTAAGAAAATGTAACTTTGACAAGTTAAACCACAACCAAACACTACTGAAATATTCCAACTCTTAAATTCCAACGAAAGAAATTCAAAATGAACTTTGAAAAATCAAGAAAATGTAACTGTGACAAGTTAAACCACAACCAAACGCTACTGAAATATTCCAACTCTTGCATTTCAACGAAAGAAATTCAAAATGAACTTTTAAAAATCAAGAAAATGTAAATGTGACAAGGTAAACAACTACCAAACACTACTGAAATAGTCCAACTCTTGCATTTCAATGAAAGAAATTCAAAATGAACTTTGTAAAATCATGAAAATGTAACTTTGACAAGGTATACCATAACCATACACAACTGAAATATTCCAACTCTTGCATTTCAACGAAAGAAATTCAAAATGAACTTTGTAAAATCATGAAAATGTAACTGTGACAAGGTAAACCACAACCAAACACTACTGAAATATTCCAACTCTTGCATTTCAAAGAAAGAAATTCAAAATGAACTTTGAAAAATCAAGAATATGTAACTGTGACAAGGTAAACCACAACCAAACACTACTGAAATATTCCAACTCGTGCATTTCAATGTAAGAAATTCAAAATAAACTTTGAAAAATCAGGAAAATGTAACTGTGACAAGGTAAACCACAACCAAACACTGCTGAAATATTCCAACTCTAGCACTTCAAAGAAAGAAAAACAAAATGAACATTTAAGAATCAAGAAAATGTAACTGTGACAAGGTATACCAAAACCATACACTACTGAAATATTCCAACTCTTGCATTTCAACGAAAGAAATTAAAAATGAACATTGATAAAATCAAGAAAATGTAACTTTGACAAGTTAAACCACAACCAAACACTACTTAAATATTCCATCTCTTGCATTTCAATTAAAGAAATTCAAAATTAACAGTGAAAAATCAAGAAAATGTAACTGTGACAATGTAAACCACAATCAAACACTACTGAAATATTCCAACTCTTGCATTTCAACGATAGAAATTCAAAATGAACTTTGAAAAATCAAGAAAATACAACTGTGACAAGGTAAACCACAACCAAACACTACTGAAATATTCCAACTCTTGCATTTCAACGAAAGAAATTCAAATGAACTTTAAAAAATCAAGAAAATGTAACTGTGACAAGGTAAACCATAAGCAAACACTACTGAAATATTCCAACTCTTGCTTTTCAATGAAAGAAATTCTAAATGAACTTTGAAAAATCAAGAAAATGTAACTGTGACAAGGTAAACCGCAACCACACACTACTGAAATAGTCCAACTCTTGCATTTCAACGAAAGAAATTCAAAATGAACTTTTAAAAATTAATTGAATGTAACTGTGACAGGGTAAACTACAACAACACACTACTGAAATATTCCAACTCTTGCATTTCAACGAATGAAATTCAAAATGAACTTTGAAAATTCAAGAAAATGTAACTGTGACAAGGTAAACCACAACCAAACACTACTGAAATATTCCAACTCTTGCATTTCAACGAAAGAAATTCAAAATGAACTTTGAAAAATCAAGAAGATGTAACTGTGACAAGGTAAACCGCAACCAAACACTACTGAAATATTCCAACTCTTGCATTTCAATGAAAGAAATTCGAAATGAACTTTGAAAAATCAAGAAAATGTAACTGTTACAATTTAAACCATAACCAAACACTACTTAAATATTCCATCTCTTGCATTTAAACGAAAGAAATTCAAATGAACTTTGAAAAATCATGAAAATGTAACTTTGACAATGTAAACCATAATCAAACACTACTGAAATATTCCAACTCTTGCTTTTCAACGAAAGAAATTCAAAATGAACTTTGAAAAATCATGAAAATGTAACTGTGACAAGGTAAACCACGACCAAACACTACTGAAATATTCCAACTATTGCATTTCAACGAAAGAAATTCAAAATGAACTTTGAAAAATAAAGAAGATGTAACTGTGACAAGGTAAACCGCAACCAAACACTACTGAAATATTCCAACTCTTGCATTTCAACGAAAGAAATTCAAAATGAACTATGAAAAATTAAGGGAATGTAACTGTGACATGGTAAACCACAACCAAACACTAGTGAAATATTCCAACTCTTGCATTTCAAAGAAAGAAATTCAAAATGAACTTTGAAAAAATCAGACCTTTGGAGGGGGGAGGGGCCGGGGGAGGGGGTCGTTCTGTGTCTCAATGCACAAAAAAAGTATAAAAAATGGGGAGGGAATGGGATGGGGGGGAGGAGGAGGAGGAGAAGGAGGAGGAGGAGGTGGGGAGGAGGATGGGAGGAGGAGGAGGAGGAGGAGGAGGAGGGAGGAGGAGGTGGGAGGAGGAGGAGGAGGAGGGAGGAGGAGGGGGCCGGGGGAGGGCCTTTGGGGCACAGGGAGGGCCTTTGGGGCACAGGGAGGGCCTTTGGGTGCCTGGGGGACATTTGGGGACCGGTGGATGGCCTCTGGGACCCCGTTGGTCCTTTGGGAGCTCGATGGGCCTTTGGGGGGCCCGGGGATGGCATTTGGGGGTCTGGGTGGGCCTTTGGGGCGCCGGTGGTCCTTTGGGAGCTTGGGGGGCCTTTGAGTGTCCGGGGGGGCAGTTGGGGTCCTGGGGGCCAGTTGGGGCCCGGGGGAGGGCCTTGGGGCGCTGGGGGGCCCTTTGCGGACCGGGGGCTTCCTTCGGGGTTGGGGTAGAGGGATTGGAACCCTTTGGGGTTGGGTTAGAGGACCTCACAACACTGTTCAAATGAAACTTGTGTATTATAACGACCACAGAGTTTCACCTTTAAATTCTCTTCTTCAAAAATCTTCTTTTAAAATGTCTCTATCTGTTTCGCCGAAATAGTTCCATAACCTGTCTAAAACGGTTTCGCCCAAATAATCCCTAAACGAAAATTCAGCGTGTTCCTTTGTTATTGGCATCTCTGTGCTAACGCATTTCAAATTAATAGGAAACCTTCTCGCGCGCTAAAACAATTCATCGCTAAGATGTTTCTTGCCTAATTGCCTCTGATTGGCTGAGAAGGAGGATGTATCCGACTCTCTGATTGTCTGAGAAGGAAACATGTGATCTAACTGTTTCCTATTCCAGGACACCTTGACCTTCACCCCTCGCATGCACTTGTCCAAAAACAACAATAATAAATAAATCCCTCAGGCCTAAAGATTAAAGAAGCCTTAATGTTTCTTAATTCCCTCTTCGTGAATCAACAATTTCCCCGCCGATTATGTAAATCAATTTCTCAGGTTAAGCTAACCAAACAACAATGAAGCCATGTTTGTTTCATAATTCACCCATCGTGAATCAATCATCCCTCATGTCATTCGCACGTGGCCAAACAACAACAGATCGATTGACCTTGACACACCCACATTAGACTCGATCGATAATCCTTGAATAAATTATGTCCCCCAACGATTATGTAAATCACCCCTCATGTCATTCGCACGTGGACAAACAACAACAGATCGATTGACCTTGACACACCCACATTAGACTCGATTGATAATCCTTGAATAAATTATGTCCCCCATCGATTATGTAAATCACCCCTCATGCCATTCGCACGTGGCCAAACAACAACAGATCGATTGACCTTGACACACCCCCATTAGACTCGATCGATAATCCTTGAATAAATTATGTCCCGTCAGCATTAAACTAAGTTGTAGATGGCAGCAGGGGTGCGTGATCGGAGTAGCACCTCCCCTTCTACTTGTACTCCCCATGATAATGGTAAAATAGTTAAAATGGCTAGGGCACGTTCTGTAGATAAAGGATGACAGATTGCCAAAGATTATCCTTTTCGGTTAACCGTCTAGGGTCAAACGAAAAGCAGGCTGTACCCGACTGGGGTGGAAGGATGTCATGAAGAAAGATTTAAGGGAAATAGGAACTTAATGATTTAAGAGAGAATGTAAAGAGGTAGGCTTTGAATAGATTGGGATGGAGTAGGAACTTTGGTAGCTTTGTTAGCCTCAGGCTGCTTTATGCTGCTGTGAGTTGTTGGTGGTAGTAGCAGTAGTATTAGTTATCATATTCTTGAAAAAAAGACAGGCAATATAAAAATCGAAGTAATAGCCAAAGCCACTGGAATTGCAAAATCTACGATGTTTTGAGAAAATGAAAATTACATGGGATACATACATTAGTATCCCAGACTAACTGAATATAAACAAAGGTAGACCATACTTTATGAGATTGTCCTCTTTGCAAGTACTTTATTGATTATAAACCACCAGTTTAACACACATTTTTATCCTCTCTATTGAGTTCTAAATAAAACCTTCTTTTATTATCTTTCTAAAATATACTTATGTTCTTCTCCTCATTCGTGAAGGTCAGTGGCAATATCAATTTGTTAGTTCCAGCGCTTTTGCATTATTACTATATGTGAAGCTGTGTTGCGGCACAGCTGCATATCAAAGTTTAGTGAAAGATAGTTATCGAAATATTGCCAATTACCGGCATTACCTTTAAGCTAGGATTACCGGTTTCATACGGTATCAATAAGTGTATTCCGTAATGCTATGCGGTTCCAGGGGTGGATCCATGTATTTTTTTTTTGGGGGGGGGGGGGGCGCAAAATAGGTTGATCCGATAAACTTGCGTTAAGAGCAAGTTTAATTAACGCAAACTTGAGTTAATTAAGTAAATTACACTGCTGTAGACTACGCTAGGAGATGCGCCCCTTCCTCTTTTTGTTCAGCGTAGTTGATTACCATTTTGTTCAGCGTAGTTGATTTCCAGATAGAAAATATGTTTTTGATGACGACACTCCCCCACAACCCTAAGGGCAAGGGTTTAAAGTTATGCCCTTGGGGCATATAAGGTTTTTATAGAAGGCGTTGTCGTAAAAAATTCAAAACAGGCTCATTCGATTGTAAATTCAAAGGGCTAGTTTACTTTTTAATAGTAGAAAGTTATGTGAAGGCAACTAAACCCCATCTCACGCCTATCTTTTCTCCAATCACATCCAATCAATATATAGAAAAAGTTCAGGAAATTATGTATTTAAGGATGACAAACCCCCGAGAGCCCCAAGGGCAAGGTTGTAGTTTATGCCTTGGGGACATATAAGATTTTATAGATCAAGTTGTCGTAAAACTTCAAAAGGGGCTCATTCAATTTGAAATTGAGATGGCTAGTGCCCTTTGTAATAGTCGAAAGTGATAGGAGCGTAACAAACCTCCCACTCACCCCCACCATTCCTCCAAACACATCCAATCAAAATTTTCAGATAGTCATTTTTTTCAACGTAGTAGAAAGTTCTGGAAATTAGGTCTTTGAGAATGACATTAGGGTAAAGGTTGTGCCCTTTTTAATAGTCGAAAGTGATGGGAGGGCAACTAGCCCCTCCACGCCCATCATTCCCCCAAACACATCCAATCAAAATTTTGAGATAGCCATTTTGTTCAGCGTAGTTGGGCTTGGGGGGGGGGATTAGTTGCCCTCCAATCACTTTCGACTATTAAAAAGGGCACTGCCCACTCCAATTTCCAATCGAATAAGCACTTTTGGAAACGACAACGCTTTCTATAAACACCTTATATGCCCCCAGGGCACAAATTACAACCTTTACCCTAAGGTTATTCTCAAAGACCTAATTTCCAGAACTTTCTACTACGTTGAACAAAATGACTATCTGAAAATTTTGATTGGATGTGTTTGGAGGAATGGTGGGGGTGAGAGGGAGGTTAGTTATGCTCCAATCACTTTCGACAATTACAAAGGGCACTAGCCCTCTCAATTTCGAATTGAATGAGCCCCTTTCGAAGTTTTACGACAACTCTATCTATAAAATCTTATATGCCCCCAGGGCACAAACTACAACCTTTGCCCCTGGGGCTCTCGGGGGTTTGTCATCCTTAAATACATAATTTCCAGGACTTTCAACTATGTTGAACAAAATAGCTATCTCTAAACTTTAATTGAATGTTTTTGGGGAAACCTTGGGGGTAAGAGGGAGGTTAATTACTCTCCATTCACTTTCGACCATTAAAAAGGGCAATTTCAATTTTCAATTAAATGAGCCGTTTTTGAAATTTCTATAACAACTTTCGATATAAACTTTAATGCCCCCAGGGCATAACTTAAAACCCTTGCACTGAAGGCTCTGAGGAGGTTGACCTAATTTCCAGAAGTTTCAACTACGTTGAACATCATATATATCTCGAAATTTTGATTGGATGTGTTTGGGAAAATGTTGGGCGTGAGAGAGGCGTTAGTCGCTTTCCAATCACTTTCAACTACTAAAAAAGGCACTAGCCTATTCAAATTTCTACGACAAAGATTTCAATAAAAACCTTATAAGCCCCCAAGGCATAACTTATAATCCTTGCACTGAGGGTTGTTGGGGAGTGTCTGGGGAAAAGGTGGGTGTGAGTGTCTGGGGAAAATGGTAGAATCACTTTCTACCATTAAAAAGGGTACTAGCCCTTTGAATTTTAAATCGAATGAGCCCTTTTTCAAGTTTCTACGACAAAGATTTCAGTAAAAACCTTATCAGTAGTGATGTATCAATGAAAGAGAGTGCACAGTACCCATACCATACAAGCGGAAATACCCCCTTACTGTGTCAATGAAAGGAAGCGGACAGTACCCCTTAATTGGGTCAATGAAAGAGAGCTCACAGTACCCGTACTATGCAAGCGCACAGTACCCATACAATACAAGCGCACAGTACCCATACAATACAAGCGGAAAGTACCCCCTTACTGGATCAATGATAGGTAGTGGACCGTACCCCTTATTGTGCCAATTAAAGAGAGCGGACAGTACTCCCTTGCTATGTCAATGAAAGAGAGCGGGCAGGTGGGACATTACTGTGTCAATGAAAGGTAGCGGGCAGGTAGGAGATTGCTGTATCACTTAAAGAGACAAGACAACTAAAAAACATTCATATTACCTTTTATACATGTATCATAAAAAAATCACCATGCCTAAAAAGTCATATCTTTGGTTGTTTTTTTTATGTTGTAATTATAATAAATATACCATGAAAATTCGTGTTGTTCACAGTACAATGATTTTATACTAAATTTCATGTTTCTGTTAAAAGTCATGACTGTTTTCATACATCGATGATTGTTTTCCTGGTATGGTTAAACGAAATTGATGGTTACGAAATTCTAGACAATATGTTAGGTATGTTTTTTTATGTTTAGCCTTGAATACGGGTATAAAAACTCTGATGATGAGTTATTTTCTAAGTTCAAAATTGGCATTTGAAATAACACCATACATTCTTGCTAAAGGAATATTGATGAAAGCTATAAGCAAGAAGTAAGTTATTCATTTATATTCTTAGTGGGTAAAGAAATTAATTCTAATATAATTTATCGAATGGTTTATACAGTCCCATTATATTTAACGAACGAAGTATCATAGTGAATAAATTCTATATCTAGTTCTTTGTGGGATACATCAGATAACATTCACATAATTTAAGTATCAGAGTGAATAAATTCTTTATCAACACGCTATGTCAGATATCATTAGTTGGATACGTCGGATAACATTGGAAAAATCTATGTATTAGAATGAATAAATTCTTTATCATCATCCGTTGTTGGATATGTCGTTATGAAAAAATTGTAAGTAAGTAACAAACTCTTTCTTGAATTCACCTCTTGGATACACAATACAGAAATGTCGAGACTAAAACAAATATAACTATGCAGATTCAAACATGCAAACCGACAAAGACAACCACTGGGATAAGCAAACATCCAGCAAGACACATAGGCAGAGAGAGTGAGAGAGATGAAAACACATGCAAATATATAGATTCAGACATACAAACCAACAAAGACAGGCATTGAGATAAGCAAATACCCGCCCAGACACATAGGTCCAGAGAGTGAAAGAGACAAAATCAAATATAACTATATAGATTCAATCGTACAAACCGAAAAAGGCAGACAGTGGAACAAGCAGGCAACCACCCAGAAACACTGGTTTAGAGAGTGAGAGAGACAAAATACATACAAGTAAATATATTCAGACATACAGAGCGACAAAGACAGGCACTGAGAGAACCAAGCACATGGAGGGAGAGAGTCAAAAAAAGCATATAAATACAAAGATTTAGACATACAAACCGACAAAGACAGGTACTGGGATAAGCAAACATCCAACCAGACACATAGGCAAAGAGAGTGAGAGAGATAAAAACACATGCAAATATATAGATTTTGACATACAAACCAACAAAGACAGACACTGAGAGAAGCAAACACATACCCAGATCTATAAGCAAGGAGAATGAGAGAGTCAAGACGCATACAAATACATAGATTTAGACATACAAACCGACAAAGACAGGCCCTGGGAGAAGCAAACATCCACTCAGACACATAGGCAAAGGGAGTGAGAGAGACAAAATTATATGCAAATATAAGCATTTTGACATAAAAACCAACAAAGACAGGCATTGATATTAGCCAACACCAGCCCAGAAAAGCAAGCGAAGGAAGTGAGAGAGAGAAAAACACATATAACTATATAGGTTCAGACATACAAACCGACAAAGACAGGCACTAAGATAAGCAAACTCCTGCCCAGACACATAGGCCAAGAGAGTTAGAGACGAAAACAAATACAATTATATAGATTCAGACATACAAACCGACAAAGAAAGACAGTGGAACAAGATACACTGGTTTAGAGAGTGAGAGAGACAAAAACACATACAAATATATGGATTCAGACATACATAGCGACCAAGACAGGCACTGAGAGAAGCAAGCACATATCCAGATTCATAAGCAAAGAGAGTGAGAGAGTGAACGCATATAAATACATAGATTTAGACATACAAACCGACAAAGACAGGCACTGAGAGAAGCAAACATCCGCTCAGAGACAAAAGCAAAGAGAGTGAGAGAGATAAAAATACATTCAATTATATAGATTTTAACATACAAACCAACAAAGGCAGAAACTGAGAGGAGCAAACACATACCCACATTTTAAGAAAAGAGAGTGAGAGAGTTGAAAACGCTTGCAAATACAAAGATTTAGACATACAAACCGACAAAGAAATGCACTGGGAGAAGCAAACATTTGACCAGACACATAGGAAAAGAGAGTGAGAGAGACAAAAACACATGCAAATATATAGATTTTCACATACAAACCGACTAAGACAGGCATTGAGATAAGAAAACAGCCACCAAGACACACAAACAAAGGAAGTGAGAGAGACAAAAACACATACAAATATATAGATTTAAACATACAAACCGACAAAGACAGGCACTGAGATAAGCAAACACCTGCCCAGACACATAGGCAAAGACAGTTGGAGAGACAAAACAAATACAGATGTAAAGATTCAGACATACAAACATACAAAGACAGGCCCTTGATGAAACAAACATCCACCCAGACACATAGGCAAAGAGAGTGAGTCAGATGGAAACATATGTAAACACAAAGATTAACACAAACAAACTGACAGATACAGGCACTAGGTCACGAAAACATCCGTCCACAGACACACACACACAAAGGTAAAGAGAGTGAGAGTATAGATTTAGAAGTAAAAACCAACAAAGACAGACACTGAGAGAAGCAAACACCCGCCAAGATTCACAAGCGAAGAGAGTGGTAGAGTCAAAAACGCTTAAAAATACATAGATTCAGACGTACAAACCGACAAATACATGCACTGGGAGAGGCAAACTTAAAAACCGACAAAGAAAGACGCTTACAGATGCAAGCATTTACCCGAATTCTCAAGCAAACAGAATAAGAGAGTCAAAAACCGATAAAAACACACGACTACAGTGACAAACACTGAAGAAAATAGGCACTGGGAAAATAAAAAATATGCCAAGACACATAGGCAAAGAGACTGAGAGAGATAAAAACACATGCAATTATATAGATTTTAACATACAAACCAACAAAGGCAGACACTGAGAGGAGCAAACACATACCCACATTCTTAAGCAAAGAGAGTGAAAGAGTTAAAAATGCATGCAAATACATAGATTTAGGCATACAAACCGACAAAGAAATGCACTGGGAGAAGCAAACATCCGACCAAACACATAGGAAAAGAGAGTGAGAGAGACAAAAACACATGCAAATATATAGATTTTCACATACAAACCAACAAAGACAGGCATTGAGATTAGAAAACACCCACCAAGACACACAAACAAAGGAAGTGAGAGAAACAAAAACACATACAAATATATAGATTTAAACATACAAACCAACAAAGACAGGCACTGAGATAAGCAAACACCTGCCCAGACACAAAGGCAAAGACAGTTAGAGAGACAAAAAAAAAATACAACTATATAGATTTAGACCTACAAACTGACAAAGACATGCACTAGGAGAAGCAAGCATACAACCAGACCCATAGGCAAAGAGAGTGAGAGAGATAAAAACACTTGCAAATATATAGATTATCACATACAAAACAAAAAAAACAGGCATTGAGATTAGCAAACACACACCCAGACACACAAGCAAAGGAAGTGAGAGATACAAAAGCACATACAAATATATAGGTTCAGACATACAAACCGACAAAGACACGCACAAAGATAAACAAACACCTGCCCAGACACATAGGCCAAGAGAGTGAGAGACGAAAACAAATACAATTATATAGATTCAGACATACAAACCGACAAAGAAAGACAGTGGAACAAGATACACTGGTTTAGAGAGTGAGAGAGACAAAAACACATACAAATATATTGATTCAGACATACATAGCGACCAAGACAGGCACTGAGAGAATCAACTACATATCCAGATTCACAAGCAAAGAGAGTGAGAGAGAGTCAAAAACGCATACAAACACATAGATTTAGACATACAAACAGACAAAGATAGGCACTGGGAAAAGCAAATATCTACCCAGACACATAGGCAAAGACACTGAGGGTGACAAAAACAGATGCAAATATACAGTTTTTAACATACAAACCAACAAAGGCAGAAACTGAGAAGAGCAAACACATACCCACATTTTAAGCAAAGAGAGTGAAAGAGTTGAAAATACTTGCAAATACAAAGATTTAGGCATACAAACCGACAAAGAAATGCACTGGGAGAAGCAATCATTTGACCAGACACACAGGCAAAGGAAGTGAGAGAGACAGAAACACATACAAATATATAGATTTAAACATACAAACCGACAAAGACAGGCACTGAGATAAGCAAACACCTGCCCAGACACAAAGGCAAAGACAGTTGGAGAGACAAAAAAAAAATACAGCTATATAGATTCAGACATACAAACAGACAAAGAAAGGCCCTGGGAGAAGCAAACATCCCCCCAGACACATAGGCAAAGAGAGTTAGACATAGAACAACACAGACAAATACATAGATTAAGACAAACAAACCGACAAAGACAGGCACTGGGTCACGCAAACATCCTTCCAAACACAGAGGCAAATAGAGTCAGAGTATAGATTCAAACTTAAAAACCGACAAAGACAGACACTGAGAGAAGCAAACACCCGCCCAGATTCTCAAGCAAAGAGAAGGATAGAGTCAAAAACGCATACAAAGACATAGATTCAGACATACAAACCGACAAAGACATGCACTGGGAGAGGCAAGCATAAAAACCTACAAAGACAGACACTGAGAGATGCAAACACCGGCCCAGATTCACAAGTAAAGAGAGTGATAGAGTCAAAAACGCATAAAAATACATAGATTCAGACATACAAACCGACAAAGACAAGCACTGGGAGAAGCAAAGATCTGCCCAGACACATAGGCAAAGAGAGTGGGAGATATAAAAACACATGCAAATACATAGATTTTGACATACAAACCTTGTGAATCAAGGTTTGTGTTTGCTTCTCTCAGTGTCTGTCTTTGTCGGTTTTTGTGTCCGAATCTATATATTTGCATGTGTTTGTATCTCTCTCACTCTCTTTGCTTGTGAATCTGGGTGGGTATTTGCTTCTCTCAGTGCCTGTCCTTGTTGGTTTTTACGTCTGAATCTATGCTCTCACACTCTTTGCCTGTTTCGTGTCCCTGTGTCTGTTTTTGTTGGTTTGTATGTCTTAATCTATGTGTTTGTATGTGTTTTTGTCTCTCTCTCACTCTCTTTAAATATGTGTCTGGGCGGATGTTTGCTTCTCCCAGTGCATGTTGTCCTGTCTTTGTCGGTTTTCGTGTCTGAATCTTTATATTTGTATTTGTTATAGACTCTCTAACTCTCTTTGCGTATGTGTCCTAGCGGGTGATTGCTTCTACCAATGCCCGTCTTTTGTTGGATTGAATTTTAAAACCTATATATTTTTTTATGTTTTTGTATCTGTCACATCCTGTTCTGGCGGATCTGAGTAGGGGTTTGCATATTTTACCGCCTGTCTTTGTCTGTTTGCATGTCAAAATCTATATATTTGCATGTGTTTTTATCTCTTTCACTCTCTTCTGTCTTTCTCACTCTCTTTGCCTATGTGTCTTGGCGGGTGTTTGCTTATATCAGTGCCTGTCTTTGTCGGTTTGTATGTCTGAATCTATATATTTGTATGTGTTTTTGTCTCTGTCACATCCTTTCCTTGTGTGTCTGGGCGGGTGTTTTCTTATCTCAATGCCTGTCTTTGTTGTTTTGTATGTCAAAATCTATATATTTGCATGTGTTTAATATCTCTTACTCTCTTTGCCTTTGTGTATGGGTGGATGTTTGCTTCTCCCAGCGCCTGTTTTTGTCGGTTTGTATGTCTAAATCTATGTATTTGTATGCGTTTTTGACTTTATCACTCTCTTTGCTTTTGAATTTGCGTATGTGTTTGTATCTCTCGGTGTCTGTCTTTGTCAGTTTTTAAGCTTGTCTCTCACAGTGCATGTATTTGTCGGTTTGTTCGTCTAAATTTATGTATTTGTATCGCTATGTATGTCTGAATACATATATTTGTATGTGTTTTTGTCTCTCTCATTCTCTAAACCAGTGTATCTTGTTCCACTGTCTTTCTTTGTCGGTTTGTATGTCTGAATCTATATAGTTGTATGTGTTTTGTCTCTCTCACTTCCTTTGCTTGTGTGTCAGGGCGGGTGTTTGCTTATCTCAATGCCTGTCTTTGTTGGTTTGCATGTCAAAATCTATATTTGTTGTATTTGTTTTGTCTCTCACTCTTTTCGCCTATGTGTCTGGGCAGGAGTTTTCTTATCACAGTGCCTGTCTTTGTTGGTTTGTATGTCTGAATCTATATATTTGTATGTGTTTTTGTCTCTCTCACTTCCTTTGCTTGCGTGTCTGGGCGGGTGTTTGCTTATATCAATGCCTGTCTTTGTTGGTTTGTATGTGAAAATCTATATATTTGCATTTGTTTCTATCTCTCTCACTCTCTTTGCCTATGTTTCTGGGGGGATGTTTGATTCTCTCAGTACCTTTCTTTGTCGGTTTGTATGTCTAAATCTATGTATTTGTATGCGTTTTTGATTCTCTCATTCTCCTTGCTTATGAATATGGGTATGTGTTTGCTTCTGGCATTGTCTGTCTTTGTTTGTTTATATGTGAAAATCGATATTTTTGCAATTGTTTGTATCTCTCTCATTCTCTTTGCCTATGTGTCTGGTTGGATGTTTGCTTCTCCCAGTACCTGTCTTTGTCGGTTTGTATGTCTAAATCTGTGTATTTATATGCTTTTTTTGACTCTCTCCCTCCATGTGCTTGGTTCTCTCAGTGCCTGTCTTTGTCGCTCTGTATGTCTGAATCTGTATACTTGTATGTATTTTTGTCTCTCTCACTCTCTAAACCAGTGTGTCTGGGTGAGTGCCTGCTTGTTCCACTGTCTGTCTTTGTCGGTTTGTATGATTGAATCTATATAGTTATTTTTGTTTTGTCTCTTTCACTCTCTGGGCCCGTTTGTCTGGGCGGGTGTTTGCTTATCTCAATGCCTGTCTTTGTTGGTTTGTATGTCTGAATCTATATATTTACACGTATTTTCATCTCTCTCACTCTCTTTGCCTATGTGTCTTGGCGGATGTTTGCTTATCCCTGTGGTTGTCTTTGTCGGTTTGCAAGTGTGAACCTGTATAGTTATATTTGTTTTAGTCTCGACATTTCTCTATTGTGTATCCAACAGGTGAATTCAAGAAAGAGTTTGTTACTTACTTACAATTTTTTTATAACGACATATCCAACAACGTATGATGATAAAGAATTTATTCATTCTAATACATAGATTTTTCCAATGTTATCCAACGTATCCAACATATTATATCTGACATAGCGTGTTGATAAAGAATTTATTCACTCTGATACTTAAGTTATGTGAATGTTATCTGATATATCTGACAAAAAAGTTGATATAGAATTTATTCAGTATGATACTTACATTTTCTCAATTTTATCAAAGGTATCTGTCAAAAGACATTGATAAAGAATTTATTCACAATGATACTTAGATTTTCTCAGTTTTATCAAGCATATCTGAAAAATCATGTTGATAAAGAATTTATTCACTCTGATACTTAGATTTTGTGAATGTTGTCTGATGTATCCGACAAAGAAATTGATAAAGAAAATATTCACTATGATGCTTAGATTTGGTCAGTGTTATCAAACGTATCTGTCAAAAGACTTTGATAAATAATTTATTCACTCTGATGCCTAGATTTTCTCAATTTTATCAATCATATCTGACGAGAGACAATGATAAAGAATTTATTGACTCTGACACTATCAAACGTATCTGTCAAATGATATTGATAAATCTTACAATATATGTTGATACAGAATTTGGTCACTCTGATACTTAGGTTTTGATACTGTTAACCGACATATCCGGCAAAGGATGTTGATAAAGGATCTATTCGTTCTGATACTTCGATTTTATCAATTTTATCCGATGTATTTGACAAAAGATGTTGATAAAAAAAAAATTATTCACTCTGACGCTTAGATTTTGTTAATTTTATCCAACCCTTGTACTGAGGGCTCTGAGGGAGTTATCATCCTAAAAGACCTAATTTCCAGAACTTTCTACTACGTTGAACAAAATGGATTTCTAGAAATTTTAATTCGATATGTTAGGGGAAATGGCGGGCAGTTTAGGGGCGTTAGTCGCTATCCAATCACTTTCAACTATTAAAAAAGGCACTAGCCCTTTCAATTTCCAATTGAATGAGCTCTTTTGAAGTTTCTACGACAAAGCTTTCAATAAACGCATTCTATAAAAACCTTCTACGCCCCCCACGGCATAACTAACGACCCTTGCCCTGAGGGCTGTGGGGGGAGTGTTTGTCACCCTTAAAGACCGAATTTCCGAAACTTTCAACTACGTTGAATAAAATGGCTATATAAAAATTTTGATTGGATGTATTTGGGATAAGGTGGGCGTGAGAGTTAGTCGCCCTCAAATCACTCTCGACTATTAAAAAGGTACTAGTCCTTTGAATTTCAAATTGAATGAGCCCTTTTTCAAGTTTCTACGACAAATATTTCAATAAAAACCTTATGTGGCCCCAGGGCATAACTTTTAACCCTTGCCCTGAGGGTTTTGGGGGAGTCTCCTCCTCAAAAATATGTTTTCTATCTGGAAATCAATTACGCTCAACAAAATGGCTCTCTCAAAATTTTTATTGGATGTGTTTGAGGAATGATAGGTGTGGGGGGGGGGCTAGTTGCCCTCCAATCACTTTCGACAATTAAAAAGGGAACTAGCTCTTTAAATTTCCAATAGAATGAGTTTTTTTTAAGTCTCTACAACAACGCCTTCTTTAAAAACCTTATATGCCCCCAGGGCGTAACTTAAAACCCTTGCCCTGAGGGCTGTGGGGGAGTGTCCTCCTCAAAAATATATTTTCTATGTGAAAATCAACTACGCTGAACAAAATAGCTATCTCAAAACTTTTGATTGGATGTGTTTGGGGAAATGATGGGTGGGGGGGGCTTGTTGCCCTCCAATCACTTTTAACTATTAAAAAGGGCACTAGCTCTTTGAATTTCCAATCGAATGAGCATTTTTTGATGTTTCTAAGGCAACGCCTTCTGCAAACACCTTATATGTCCCCAGGGCGTAACTTAAAACCCTTGCCCTGAGGGTTGTGGGGGAGTGTCCTCCTTAAAAATATATTTTCTATCTGGAAATCAAATACGCTGAACAAAATGGCTATCTCAAAATTTTGATTTCATGTGTTTGGGGGAATGATGAGCGTGGGGGGGGGGGGCTAGTTGCCCTCCAATCTCTTTCGACTATTAAAAAGGGCACTAGCCACTCCAATTTCCAATCGAATGAGCCCTTTTAAAATTTTCTACGACAACTCCTTCGATACGAATAGCCCGGGTATGGAGAACCAAAAAAACACATTATGTCCGCATCGTTCTTTACTTAGTCAGCGCTACCGCTCTGCCTATGAAACTATGTCGTAGAAACTCAAAAATGGCTCATTCGATTGGAAATCGAAAAGCCCAGGGCTCTTGTTAATAGTCAAAAGTGATTGGAAGGCATGAAGTTTTTATAGTAAAAAGTTTTTATAGTGGGTATAATTTATGATTTTTTTTGTTGTTGTTGGTGATTAGACCAGGGCACTTCGTATCGAAGGAGTTGTCGTAGGAACTTCGAAAAGGTCTCATTTGATTGAAAATAGAAAGGGCTGATGCACTTTTTAATTTTCGAAAGTAATTGGAGGGCAACTAATACCGCTCCCACGCCCACCCTCTCATTTGCCTTTATGTTTAAAAACTAAATATTGCCTTAAGATTAAATCAAAATGCACTGTGTTAATGCTAATTCCCAATAAGGCATCTTAGCAGTATCCCAAAAACGACTGAGGGTATTATGTTCAAACTTTTGGTGCTACTTCTGCTCTTATAATTTAACCAAGTCAAAATAGCGCAAGTGTATCCAACCTATCAAAGAAAGTAAGCAGATTTTTTTGTTAATGGTATCAAGTTTTCCATTTCAGGTCAACTAGAGGAGGTATGAAACGAAATTAAACACTATTATTTGTGTCCAGATTTTTAAAAGGGTTGTATGTTTTTAAAATTGCTGAAAATTTTTCTCCAGCATACAAATAGCAGACCAAACTATAAAGTCTTAAACTAAAACGAAACGATTTAAGTATTATTTTCTTCTTCCTTGAAAAGACTATGTCAATATAAAGCGAACAGAAATTAATTAAAAAAAAATTTTCCACAAAATAGGTTTTTCAAAGAAAAGTAAAGAACTTCATTAAACAAACAATGAGCAAAAATAAAATCAAATAATCTACGAGGCGTGAAGTTACCGCAAATCCGCAATGATAAGTAAATGAAACTCAAAACGAGCAGAAATTACAATAGATTGGGCTCGAAACTCTTATGCCTTCCCAAGGCCAGAACATAATTTGCACTTTACTGAAAAAAAAATACAAATGAATGTGCATTGTTAGTTTAATATACATATACTGATATTTAGTAATCAACATATTGATATTATTTGATTTATTAAAGTGATAAAAGTAAAAAAATTTATATTTTTTCAGTAAAGTGCAAATTATGTTCTGGCCTTGGGAAGGCATAGGGACTTAATCTAGCCTATCTTAACATAGCGTAGCTTAACCTAACCTAACTTAACCCAACCTAACTTAACCAAGCCTAACTTAAGCTAGCCTAACTCAACCTAGCCTAACTTAACCTAGCCTAACCAAACCTAGCCTACTTAACTTCTCCTAACTTAACTTAGACTAACTTAACCTAACCTAACTTGACTTAGCCTAACTTAACCTAACTTAACCTAGCCCAGCTTAACCTAGCCTAACTTAACCCAACCTAACTAAACCAAACCTAGCTTAAGCTAGCCTAACTTAACCTAGCCTAACCAAACCTAACCTACTTAACTCATCCTAACTTAACTTAGCCTTCGTCAATTTCATTGGCATTTTTAGAATTCGTGATTTCAATTCGTCAATTTCAATTCGTGGTTGTTTCTAATTTTTCTCCCAGTCCTGTGTCGATGTTTTCGTAATTTTTGGAACGTTTTTCATTGCGTTTTTCAATTTCATTGGCATTTTTAGAAGTATCGTCACCAGCTTGTGATTCTGTAATCTTGTTTGATTCAAATGGTTTTTCTAATCCTTCATTGTCGTCAATTTCGGAACGTTCTTCATCAGTTGGTTAGTTTGTATCCGTATGCGGGGTTGTTTCTGATTGTTTTCCCGATGCTTTGTCAATTTCATTGGCATTTTTAGAAGTTTCATCACCAGCTTGTGATTCTGTAATCGTATCATTATTAGATTCCCGATTATTCTTTTCCCGATTCTTCTTCGATGTCATCCATACTTTTACAGTGCTCGGCGCCTGCTTTAGTTTCTGTATTCGTTTTCGATATTTTTCCCGATTGGCTTTTAGAACATAATTAGCATAAATTTCAGAAAAATCATTGGCATTTTTAGAATTTTTGTCCCCTTCTTGTGGTCCCTGCGTATTCTTGGTTGTTTCTAATTTTTCTCCCAGTCCTGTGTCGATGTTTTCGTCATTTTTGGAACGTTTTTCATTGCGTTTTTCAATTTCATTTGCATTTTTAGAAGTATCATCACCAGCTTGTGATTCTGTAATCTTGTTTGATTCAAATGGTTTTTCTAATCCTTCTTCAAAATCAAAATCATCTATGGAACGTTCGTCACCTGCTTCCGATTCCATACTCATTTCCCTTTCTAGTTGTTGTCCCAATCCTTCGTCATTGACATTAATGTCGTTTTCATTTTCTTCATCTTCATTTTTCAAACGTTTTTCTAGATCCACGTAGAAAATTTTAATGCGATTCCTTTTTGCCGGTTCTAGTGATTCTACCTTAATGTTTACTTTTCCGGTGTTTACGATGTAAATATCATTTGGTTTTGAGGAAGTTCTGGTAACACCTTTTAACGGGAGAGAATTAATTTCTTCCAAACGGAATGTCTGATCGCTTAAGCGAAATGAGGTATGGCCAATTTCATCATTTTTCAATTTCCTTGTTCTTGTCCGCTTCACAACCAAATCAAACTTAGTCGTTTCACTTACTTAAAAAAGCGATTGAAATTCCCAACACAAGACACCATCAACAGGCCTAGTTTGCTCTGTTGAATAATGGTACCTTCGTTGACTAAGAGTGCAATCTTTTCCTATGTTGATTAACGGATCAGTATATATTTTTATGTAAGCCCTTTGTTTTCTCATTTCAACATTTTCTAGTATTGCGCTATGGATGGTGAGTCGAATAAACATTTTTGTAAGTAATAATGAAGTTATAAGTGAAGAAGCTCATCAATTCAAGAAGAAACGGCTCTGCCGTTGCTAAAAACCTTATTAGTTTCTCAAAATGCGTCTTAGGGACTTAAAAGAAAACCTACTTCTAAACTAAAGTCATCCCAGGGTAAACAAAATTATGCTCTTATAAGTTTTGACATAAATTGAGCAATATGGACAATTTAGATTTTCTTTTAATTAAAATTAAGCTTTATTAAAAGACGTCATCATGTGGCAGGATTACATATATATGATAGTCGAACTACGTTTTAGCATAATTATCGTGGTATCGACTATCATATATATGCAATCCTACCACATGATGACGTCTTTTAATAAAGTTAATTTTAATAAAAGGAAAATCTAAATTGTCCATATTGTCCAGGGCATAACTAACGACCCTTGCCCTAAGAGCTGCGGGGGACTGTCCTCCTCAAAAACATAATTTCTAACTAGAAATCAACTACGCTGAACAAAATGGCTATCTCAAAATTTTGATTGGATGTGTTTCAGGAAATGGTGGGAGTGGAAGAGGTGTTAGTCGCCTTCCAATCATTAAGTCGACTATTAAAAAGGGCACAAGTCACTCCAATTTCCAATTGAATGAGCCCTTTTTGAAGTTTCTACGACAATTTCTTCGATACGAAGTGCCCCGCTCTAAAAGAAAAAATTAATAAATAATACATTGTGCCAACATCGTTCTCATATGCCCCTGGGGCATAACTTAAAACCCTTGCCCTGAGGGTTGTGGGGGAGTGTCCTCCTCGAAAACATATTTTCCATCCGGAAATCCACTACGCTGAACAAAATGGATATCTCAAAATTTTGATTGGATGTGTTTTGGGGAATAATGGGCGGAAGGGGGGGGGGGCTATTTGCCCTCCAATCACTTTCGACTATTCAAAAGGGCACAAGTCACTCCAATTTCCTATCGAATGAGCCCTTTTCGAAGTTTCTGCGACAACTCCTTCGATACGAAATGCCCTGGTATGAAAAAAATAAAACATTGTGCCAACATCGTTGTTTACTTAGGCAGCATGATCGCACTACCTATGATTTATGCAACAACTTTCTATATAAACCTTATATGCCCCCAGGGCATAACTTACAACCCTTGCACAGAGGGCTATGAGGGGGTTATCATTCTAAAAGACCTAATTTCCAGAACTTTCAACTACGTTAAACAAAATGGATATCTCAAAATATTGATCGGATGTTTTTGGGAAAATGGTGGGCGTGAGAGGGGCGTTCGTCGCTATTCAATCATTTTCAACTATTAAAAAAGGCACTAGCCCTTTCATTTTCCAATTGAATGAACCATTTTGAAGTTTCTAAAACAACGCTTTCAATAAAAACTTTATATGCTCCCAAGGCATATCTTACAACCCTGGTCCTAAGGGCTGTGGGGGAGGGGTTGTCATCCTTAAAGACCTAATTTCCAAAACTTTCAACTACGTTGAATTAAATGGCTGTCTAAAAATTGTGATTGGATGTGTTTGGGGAAAAGGTGGGCGTGAGAGGGGGGTTTGATGCCCTCAAATCACTTTCGACTATTAAAAAGGGTACTAGCCCTTTGAATTTCAAATTGAATGAGCCCTTTTTCAAGCTTATATACCTTAAGCCTTATATGCTCCCAGGGCATAACTTATAACCCTTGCCCTGAAGACTGTGGAGGGAGTGTCCTGCTCAAAGGTATAATTTCCTGAATTTTGAACGTCGTGGGACAAATTGGCTATCTCAAAATTTTTATTGGATTTCTTTTGGAAATGGTGAGCGTGGAAGAGGTGTTAGTTGACTTCCAATCACTTTCGACTATTAAAAAGGGCACTAGCCATTTCAATTTCCAATCGAATGAGGCCTTTTTGAAGTTTCTACGACAATGCGTTCTATGAAAACCTTATATGCCCCTAGGGCATAACTTACATCCCTTGCCCCGAGAGTTGTGGGGGAGAATCCTCCTCAAAAACATATTTTCTATCTGGAAATCAACTGCGCTGAATAAAATGGCTATCTTAAAATTTTGATTGGATGTGTTTGGGGGAATGATGGGCGCGGGGGGTGTGGCTAGTTGCCCTCCAATCACTTTTAATTATTAAAAAGGGCAGTAGCCCTTTGAATTTCCAATCAAATGAGTATTTTTGAAGTTTCTACGACAATGGCTTCTATAAAAACCTTATATGCCCCCAGGGCATAACTTACAACCCTTGCCCTGAAGGCTGTGGGGGAGTTTCCTCCTCAAAAACATGATTTCTATCTGGAAATCAACTACGCTGAACAAAATGGTTATCTCAAAATTTTGATTGGATATGTTTGGGGAAATGGTGGGTGTGGAAGGGGTGTTAGTTGCCTTCAAATAATACAGTGTGCCAACATCGTTCTTATATGTCCTCAGGGCATAACTTAAGACCCTTGCCCGAGGGTTGTTGGGGAGTGTCCTCCTCCAAAACATATTTTCTATCTGGAAATCAACTATGCTGAACAAAATGGTTATCTCAAAATTTTGAGTTGGTATGTTTGGGGGAATGATGGGCGTGGGGGGGAGTTAGTTGCCTTCAGATAACTTTCGACTATCAAAAAGAGCACTAGCCACTCCAATTTCCAATCGAATGAAACCTTTTTGAAGTTTGTATGTCAACTGCTTCGATAGAAAGTGCCCGGGTATGGAGAAAAAATAATACATTGTGCAAACATCGTTCTTTACTTAGGCAGCGCTATTGCGCTGCCTATGATTACAATTCTCGTCAGATAAGTTGTACTGCAGAACATTTAATGTTTCACAAGTTGTCAGAGCTGTTGAATATTACTGTATTCTGAGTTCTTCCCTTTTTGGTCTTTTCCTACACAAAGAGCTGTTGTTTATTTGAAGAAGTTAATAAACTGGAGTGACTACCTGTATAAGGCATTACTAAATGACGAACTATTGAAAATTATCTAGTGAATGCAATGGCCAGTAAGAAAATATAGTAACTTCAGTTAAAATTCTAAATGTGAAATGATAAAAAAAAACAGTCTATTGAATGTATTGAAAGTTTGTGAATTATCTACTGAAAGAATTGATAATCCTCGTTAATTTTTTGCATACCACTATTTAACGGAATTGAGCTGTCCACTCTTCTTCTATTCTTATTCCTCACTTCCACATTAGACCCAGCATCAACTAGTGACATATAAAATCCTTCTTCTCTGATGCTGCATCATTTCTTGTTGAATTGTTTGGCTGTGTTCGGGCCTATCTTACCTTAGTGACTTACCACAGTACAATGATTATTGCCCAATATGGCTAGTAGAGAGAAAAGAGGACCAGTGCATCCCCGCAAAACGCGCTTAGGCAGCGAAACTAAGTTCTCTGAAGATAGTATAGAATAGCAAATTATTCTAATCATAAGCCACCTGAATGGACTAAAAGGAAAGTCTGATCGCAGACTAAGGAAAGTCGAACATGCAACTAAGAATTAGCAACCAAGTTTCGAAAGCTATCTCTCTGCAGTGTCACCCGGGCAGTCTAAGTGACGTAGTTATTGAAGGGAATAAGAACTCGACGAGTAAAAAAGTTCAGACTACTATGGTGAACTTAGAAGACAAATTAATTTTTCAGAACGACACAATTGAACAGAATTGTCCAAATAATCCGATTTATTATGGTCTTTTGAATTTTCTAAATAATTCTCTAAAATAATTCTTGAACAGAATTCTCTAAATAATTCTCTAAATTATGGTCTTTTGACTTGATGAGGACTTTTCGATCCCCGAAAACACAGAGAACAAACTTCTTGAGTTTTTTAGCTCAAAATCCCTGGGAGTCCCACTAGTAGCTGATGACATTATCTCAGTCCGCAGCATTGGTCGGAAAACTGACACTGCCATTCGTTCAATCTTCGTTACTTTCTCCAACCTGAAGCTTCGATCAACCATTTTGAAAAATAGAAGGAGTTGAAGGACATGCGTATACCAGTGAATGAATCCCTGACTAAGAATAGAATCAATCTTCTTTCCTATGCTAAGACTAAGCTAGGCTTAAGAAATGCTATTTAAAAAGCATTTCAATCATATTTTTATCTGTACTTCAGTACTGAGAAAAACTTCCCATTATTGATTTTTACAGTCCCTACCAACGGTGCTGATCTTTGTTTCACAGCCCTTCAGCCAAGAAGTGCAATGGGTGGTTTGGAACCACTCTACCTTCCCCAGGTTTCTCAAGGCGTGTATTTAAAGCAGGGTCGACTCTAGTTGAGCTGACAGAGTCACGTCACTGATCTCCATTGCAAAACAGCGACACCAGGACTCAAACCTCTGTCATCGCAGTAGAAGAATTTAAAGTCTAGCGGGCTAGCCACTTGGCTAACACAGTATTAGAAGAGAAGGAAAAATAACATTCTTGTTTTTGAAAAAGCAAGGTGGGCCGAATTCGCATTTTAGAGTCAAAGAACTGGCAGACTCAAAGCAATCATTTCTTACGATGATATAAAGCTGTACAAAGTCCTAAGCCTACGAGTAAGCCATAGAGCTGCTTCCCTGTTCATCTAAACCTTAAAAGGTTTAGATGCTTACATCTACGTAACTGTAGTCACTTGTTGGTTTGAATTTTGTTTTTTTTTTTGCATGGCTCTTTTTCACTTTCGTATTAATCAATTGTTACTGTTATGTTATTGTTTATTAGGTCTTCTATTATATTGATCACTGAAGAAAAACAAATTGGAACCGAAAACGGAACAGTATAAACCAGGAACCGAAAACAGGAACAGGATAGACAAGGAACAGAAATCTGAAGTAAAAAAAGAGAACCAAAAACGGGGACAGGATAAAACAGGAATGTAAAACTGAAGTAAAAGTAAAACAGTGTATTATATTTTTTCTAATTTATCGATGAACAAAACAAATAAAATATTTCCAAAATAAATATTAAATAAATCCACCATATCTCATTCTTAGCCATTACTACACCATTTTCATTATTTTTCTGCGCCCCTAAAGAGCCTGACTCGAGATGTGAAAAGGAGCAATCCAATAAACATTAAAAAAAATGTACTCTCATCCAAATTAACAATTTACCTCATTTATTATTTGTTTATTGTTTAAATCATTTCAATGTTTCCTCCTCCTCCGATCCCCAGCAAATATAAAAATTAACAAATCCTAATAATAATTATGCTTTGACTATCCCAAAAAACCTCTTCTAGGTCTAAACTCTATGGTCTACTTGTACAATCCACCAATGTTTACCGAAAAGAAAAAGATTAGGTTAATTCTAGGCTATCGAATGTTTCTACTTAAAGAGTTACACTTGAATAGCTAGTCAAGGCTTGAGTTCTGGGTTATTAAAATCCTTTAGCTCAAACTATTGCTGAGCTAAACTAAGAATAACCGTACTTGATTTTATTTCAATTTTCATTAACCCAAACCAAGAGATCCTCTTATTATTTCTTGAAAAGGGCAGTGTATTCCTTGAACCTTTAGTAAGCTTTAACTTTAGCAAGGAAACCTCTTAATTGAAAATATCTGGACATAAAGGTTTGGAAATTCTTAAGTCGACAATATTGTTCCCTTTTTCCCTAACCTACCTGTATAAACATTAAGGCCACCTTTGTATAAACATGCAGTACGGGTTTAACTAAATGAAATAATTATTAAAAAGGGAACGTTGTTCCTCTCCGTATAAATGTCTGAAGATTGCAAAAAGGGGGGGGACAAGTAATGGTGGTGTCCGATAATTCTAATTTTTGGATATAAGGTCCTTATAAAGTCAAGCTAAGTCCCAAGGAACTCTATGCTGAAAAGGGGAGCTCAAAGGGCTTGTCTAAAGTTGACTTCTTGGTTAAGATTCCTTTCCTCCTTAAACCTTCAGTTATTCGAAGTTTAAATTTCTGGGAAGAAATTTAATTTAGCTTATTCTAACCTTAATATGCTATTTTGTCCAAATGGTTCAAGCCTTGTCTAAGTGGAAATACTACCGAACTATAAACCCAAAATTACCAACTAATAGTAAAATGTAAGATTTCAGCACTAGTTGCTATTATTTTCTCCTATATACGTTTTTAAGTTATCACCAAGTGACAGAAATCTTTAGAGGTTTACTTCTTATTTTAATTTTATATTCAAACTTTTATCTCCAAGGGGAATTCAGACAGACAGTGGTAGTCTACCTTAATTACAAAGTAAAAACACTTACTTCTTGTTTGATCCAAAAGAGACTACCTGGTTTCCGAGGCAAAACTACCCCAATTTGTCTCTCTTCCGTAAGTTATATTCTTTTTGCTACTTGATCCGCTTAGCGACCTTCCCTCTTTCCTAGACAATCAACCACTTTTTGTTAAAAGTAGTTTCTTTTCCAGTCTTTCAAGGCCTTGCGTTCCTTTTTGTTTCATAACCAAACTGGTCTAAATTAGGTCTTAAAATATTTATCACAGGTTCAAAGTTCGTTTGATTCTTGGACAAAGAGTGTCACTACAAGATTTATGACTAGTTACGCAAAGAGAAGTTATTTTCAACTATAAGCTAATTTGAAATTGTCACTCTATTTCTTATCTATGATGCGAAAGGGAATTCCAAGCTTTAATAAAATTGGGTTACGAATTTTAAACAAAATGAGGCCTCCTTACACGTATAAAAAATTTAAAAAGCTCAGCTTTCAGCAAAGCCTTAGGTGGAGGGGGGATTTAAATTTCCTGGATAGAGTTTTTGGCAAAGATGATTCTAAAGGTGTACATTTTTCTTTAAATCCAACCTCCTCCCCTCTCAGCGACGACCAATTTTACTTTCAAGATACAATTTATTTTAACTTAATTATCTACTGTTTTTTTCTAATGTTAAGTAGCAACCAAACTGAACATAATTGAAGTCACCATATACTACTAAAAAACCTTTCCAATAGAAAATCTTGCATGAAAAACATGCATGTGAAAACATGTTCCATGAGGAGACATCTGATTCCTAAACTAGTTGTTTTTGGGCCAATCCTTTTCAAAGGTTCCTTTCTTATAAAAAAAGGGTTCTATTAAGAAAAATAAAACACATTAACAACACAACCCAAAGTTTGTAAAACTTGTATGGGTAGAGATCACCATTTGCAAAACCCTAAAAAGACAATTACCACCAGCAATAACAACTTGGTGGATTTCTTAGCAGCGTAACAATTCTCAAAAATGTAGGAAAATAACGGAGGGGGCGGCAAAATGCATATCTTGAAGTGAAGAGGCAGTTATTTTTCCGATTTTTTTTCAATAGAAAAAGTCATCTTTCAGTGAAAATAATTTTATTTTCCTTATTTATTTTATTTCCTTATTAATTTCCTTATTCATTTTCCTTAGTGGCCCTATATGTCTCTTTTGAAAAAAAAAACACAATGTACTTTACGTTTTGACCCCACACCTTTTTTATGGAATTTTCAATGGTATATATTTTGTTTACTGGTAGTCACTCCAGTTTATTAACTTCTTCAAATAAACAACAGCTCTATGTGTAGGAAGAGACCAAATAGAGAAAAACTCAAGAATATAGTAATATTCAACAGTTCTGACAACTTGTGAAACATTATATGTTCTGCAGTACAACTTATCTGACGAGAACTGTAATCATAGGCAGCACAATAGCGCTGCCTAAGTAAAGAACGATGTTGGCAAAATGTATTATTTATTTATTAATTTTTTTCTCCATACCTGGGCACTTCGTATCGAAGGAAATGTCAAAGAAACGTCAAAAAGGGATCATTCGATTGGAAATTGGAGTGGATAGTGCCCTTTTTAATAGTCGAAAGTTATTGGAGGGCAAATATCTCCCCCCCCCCCCACGCCCATTATTCCCCAAACATATCCAATCAAAAGTTTGATATAGCCAGTTTGTTCAGCGTGGTTGATCTCCAGATAGAAAATATGTTTTTGAGGAGAAAATTCCTCCAAAACCCTCGGGGCAAGGGTTTTTAGTTATGCCCTGAGCGCTTATAAGAATGATGTTGGCACAATGTATTATTTATTAATTTTTTACTTTAGAGAAGGGTAGTCATAGGTAGGGTATCGAAGAAGTTGTCGTAGAACTTCGAAAAGGGCTCATTCAATTGGAAATTGGAGTGACTTGTGCCCTTTTTATAGTCGAAAGTGATTGGAAGGCGACTAAAACCCTTTCCACGCTCACCATTTCCCGACATACATCCAATCAAAATTTTGAGATATCCGTTTTGTTCAGCGTAGTTGATTTCCAGTTAGAAATAATATTTTTAGGGAGCACAGTCCCCCACAGCCTTTAGGGCAAGGGTTGTAAGTTACGCCCTGGGGGCATATAAGGTTTTTATAGAAGGCGTTGTCGTAGAAACTTCAAAAAAAGGCTCACTCAATTGGAAATTCAAAGAGCTAGTGCCCTTTTTAACAGTGGAAAGTGATTAGAGAGCAATTAACCCACCTCTCACGCACACCTTTCCCCCAAACATATCGAATCAAAACTTTGAGATAGCCATTTTATTCAACGTAGTTTTAAGTACTGGAAATTAGGTGTTTGAGGATGACAACCGCCCCAGCCCTCAGGGTAAGGGTTGTAAATTATGCCCAGGGGGCATATAAGATTTTTATAGTACGCGTTGTCGTAGAAACTTTAAAATGGGCTCATCCGATTGAAAATTTAAATGGCTAGTGCCCTTTTTAATAGTCGAAAGTGATTGGAAAGCAATAAACACACCTTCCATTCCCACTATTTCCCCAAATACATCCAATAAAAATTTTGAGATTTCCTTTTTGTTCCACGCAGTTCAAAGCTCAGGAAATTATACCTTTGAGCAGGACACTCCCTCCAGAGTCTGCAGGGCGAGGGTTATAAGTTATGCCCTGGGGGCATATACGGCTTTTATTGAAATCTTTGTTGTAAAAAACTTGAAAAAGGGCTCATTCAATTAGAAATTCAAAGGGCTAGTGCCCTTTTTAATTGTCGAAAGTGATTTTGGGTCAACTAACCCCCCTCTCACGCCCATCTTTTCCCCGAACAGATCTAATCAATATGTTTGATAGCCATTTTATTCAACGTAGTTGAAAGTTTTGGAAATTTGGTTTTTACGAATGACAACCCCTCCCCCCCACAGCCCTCAAGACGAGGGTTGTAAGTTAGGCCCTCGGGGCATATAAGGTTTTTATTGGCAAGAAGTGGAATTTGAGATTGGATAATTACTGATTGGATAGTTCACTAACGCTGGTCGGAGAAACGTCAAATTTGGATTTCTCAAACACTGCATTTTCTGAAAGCGGGCCCTGAGTGATAGTTGGTTCTATTACCATACAGGGGTCCTTGCGAGTAAGTATCACTCCTTTTTTTTGAAAATTTTTGAAGGCATAGTGGCATTATAGTCGAGAATTATGGCACTCACAAAACAACATTTTGATGACCGAATGGACGAAGTCCTGCAGAAAATCGCAAAACTCCAGCAGGAAAATAAACTTCTACGGTCGGAAAACAGGTCACTCAGATCCGAGTTTTTAAAAGATAAATCGACCGCTCTTCGGTCAGAACTATACTCGAGAAGAAACAATCTTGTTATCCACGGTCTAGAATCTTCAGATGGCGAAGATCTTCGTCAGAAAGTAGTTGGTTTCTTTGAATCAAAACTCGGAACAGCTACCGCGAATGAGATACGGATGAATGTGGTATACAGAATTTCAAAGAAACCGTCAAATACCGAGTCGTCTGGCTCTAGCGGTCTAACACTGAGAAACAGCGCGCAACGAAAAAATTCCGCTGATCCAATTTTTGCTAGCCTTGAAAATTTTTATCGGTCAGAAATAATGAAAGAGTGTGGTAAACTGAAAAAAACGGTTTTAGTGTATATGTTGACTTGCCAGCTGATCTCGGGAAACGAAGCAAAGAACTTTTATCACTTGGTTATAAGCTACGAAATTCAAAAGTAGCGAGTGAGAAAATAGCGGAAACGCGTCTGATCCAAAAAGGGATCAAACTTTGTTTGGAAACCAAAAAATCAAAGATGGCTCAGTGGATGAAGGTTCCAGACAAATGCTACGATCCGCTCAAGCTTCCCCGCGCTGGCTCGGATGATGCGAATGATTCTAATTCGGACGCTTAGAATTTTTCTTTTTTTGTTAATATTTTGTGAGGTTTGTGGGGCAGCTATAATACTGAAGTAATTAGGAGTGAATATTGGTAAAATTAAAGTAGTAAAGTTGATGAATAATTTAAATTTAAAAAGTATTATAACTGCACCATGAGAGAGTGTTTATGTGTAATTTGCCGCTTGCATATTCTTGATTTTTGTTTATACAATGAGAGGTTTTTCCTTTTCGTGTGTTCTTGCTTTGTTTTTCTTTTCCAGAGTTATAAGAAAAGTTCAGGTTTACAAACTTCAGAGTGGTCTACTGCTCTTCTCAAATGTACAGCCATTGCCTCTCTTCAGTATGTTGGTAAGTAATGAATTCCTGTTCTAATCCTCCCAGGGGTGCCTCCTCGTCAACGAGCCAAAGTAATGCTATATTAGTAGAGCTGGAAGAAAATTTTTTGGATTTAGAAAATATTTTTGATTTAGAAATTAATAATGAATCAGATACCCCATTATTTGATAAAAGTAAATTTCCTAGAAGCCGTTATGAACAAGTGTGTAATTTAAGTACGGGACGATCTGACTCTCAGTTCACTGTTCTTCAACTGAACTGTCAAGGGTTATGCTCATCGGTCGCGGATATAACGAATCTTTGTCAACAGTTGCAGCCAGATGTAGTCGGACATTGCGAAACCTTTTTAACAAGACAAACAGATACCCTTCTGAAAATACCTGGATATACTTCCTGTTTATTGCACAGAACAGCATTGAAAAGAGGAGGTTTAGCTATTTACACACGGCACGAGTACTCGGTATGCATTAACAAAGAATTAACCCGGAATATAGAAGGAATTTAAGAATCAATTTTCCTGGAAATATGTTTACCTTTACAGAAGAAATTAACAGTTGGAGAAGTATACCACCCACCGGCAGGATCTGTTTCTTCATTCTTGGAAAACTTAAGCCACATATCAGATCATCTAGAGAAACAAGGGAATGAAGCTATCTTAATGGGGGACTTCAACATCAATCTTACTCTTCCTCTATCTTCCGGTGCGACAGATCTGTTTAGTATAATGTCTGCTTTGAATATGTACCCCTCGACGACGATTCCAACCTGAGTAACTGCCACTTTCCACTCACTGATTGACAACATTTTTTCGACTCTGCCTCCAACATCAGCCTCAGTTCTGCTATTCGACACTTCAGATCACTTCCCTCTGCTTACAAATTTCAACATACAGCATAAATATCCAAATCTAATGCTTCGATTAAGCAGGGATTCGCTACCTGGAAACTGAATGACGAGAACTTGAAAACTCTTAATCAAAATCTGGAGAGCACATCCTGGGAAAGTGTTATGAATACAGATGATGTTAATTCAGGATTTGAGGAATTTCATAACACTTTCATGAGAATATATACGGATTGCCGTTGTGAAAAGCGTTCAAGGAAGACGGGACGGAAAAATCAACCCATAAGCCCTTGGATTAGTCATGGACTGCTCCAGTGTATTAACAGGAAAAATAAACTGTGGATGGATTACACAAATAACCCATGCATTGCAACGCTGGAGAAATATGAAAAATATAAAAAATGTCTTCGATCAGTTTTACGTAAAGCTAAATGAGACTATTTTAGTGGGAAAATAGCTGAAAGTGGCAAAAATTCTCAGAAAATATGGAAGGTTGTTAACTCTAAACTGCGTCCCTGCAGCCCCCCACCTGAGCTTCCATCTAAATTATCTGTCAATGGGGAGACAGTAACAGGACCAGATAACGTTGCAAATGCATTGGGAATATTTTTTGCAGAAGTGGGCAGAAAAACAGCAGATTCTGTTGGGAATTCCGCGAAGAGTTTTAAAGATTACCTTGGCCCGGCATGTACTAAGTCAATGGCAATAGCACCTGTCTCTCCAACTGAAATTCTACTAATCGTAATAAATCTAAGAGGCAATTCGGCTTCTGGGTTCGACCGAGTACATACCAAAGTGTTAAAAGCAGTTGCCCCTTCAATCATAGAGCCCCTTACTTACCTCATAAATTTGTCTCTGCACAAGGGCACTTTCCCAGAACTGCTAAAGAAAGCTAGAATAATTCCACTGCATAAAGGGGGTTCTCGAGTTGACCCGGCTAATTACAGACCTATTTCTATCCTCTCAGTTTTTTCAAAAGTTTTTGAAAAACCTATGCAACAGCAGCTACTCCAGTTTTTGGAGAAGAAAGGGTTTCTTAATAATCACCAGTTTGGGTTCAGACCAGGGCACTCCACACAGGATGCACTAACGGCGTTAAGTTTATGGATAAACAAAGCTTTGGATTCTGGTCTACTACCTGCAGCGGTTCTGCTTGATATCAGGAAAGCATTTGATAGCATGTACCATTCAATTCTCCTCGGAAAGCTAGAACATATAGGAATAAGAGGTGAAGCTCTGGATTGGTTCAGATCATATCTTAGGGACCGCAGGATTTATTTGGGAGAAGATCCTGGAAAAGATGTGCTCGTTAACTGCGGTGTCCCCCAGGGCTCAATATTAGGACCATTACTTTTCCTGATCCATGTTAACGATCTGAGTCGACTGCTGAACCCGGCACGAAAAAATCTTCTCTGCTGTAACTTGTGCCAGGATGAAAACTCCCTCCGGTCCGAAGGTGAAGATGATGAGCTCGTGGCCTTTGCCGATGACACCACGCTTGGTTTCTTCGAAACGGATAAGACAACGCTCATGTCTAAACTGAGGGAGGTTCTGGAGGGGACGTATCTCTGGATGGATGCTAACCGACTTGTTATTAATGTTGAGAAATCTCGCGTTCTATTTTTTTCCCGGGCTGGATGTGTCCATCCGGAGTTATGTGGTATCCAGAGGTGTGATTAGTCGGCCAGAAAAGCATTTTGCAAAATACCTAGGAATCCTCCTTGATGAGAACCTATCATTCGTGCATCATATTCAAGCAGTAGAGTTGAAGCTATCCCAGAATTTTAGAATAATAAAAAAACTGAAAAGCGCTTTGCTGCAGAAAACACTGGTCCTCCTGTACAATGCTCTTATAAAACCCCATTTACAGTATTGTGCAATGATCTGGCAGTCAACTTTTAAATCCCACCTGCGAAAACTGAATTCGATTCATCAACGATACCTGATATTAATTGGAAAAAATGAAGAGTACTTGTCATTAGGGTCCCTGCATCAATTATCATGCTTGACCTTTGTGTTCAAGTTTTTAGCTGGAGAGCTGCCATCTGCGTTTAAAAGATTATTTCGACCTATTTCAGACCAGCATAATTTGCATACCCGATCATCATCAAACCTGCAAATACCCCTCACCCCGACCGTGCGATCAGATTTCGCAATAACGTAGCTTGTGCAAAGATATGGAACCTGATCCCAGAAGAGCTGAGAGGTAGGAGCTCCCTCGCTTCATTTAAAAAAAGAGTAAAAAATCATTTAATAGCATTACAAATGAATAGTTAAAAAATAAAAAATTATTTGAAAAATCATATTTATTTTTGAACTTTTGGTTAATATGGGCCATGGTTCACTCTTTACTGGGTTGCAGCTATTGATGCAACCATCATTTTAGACTGGAAAATCAATGGTTAATATGGGCCGTGATTCACTCTTTACTAGGTTGCAGTTATTCAGGTAACCATGATTTTGGACCGAAAAAAAAATGGTTAATAGGGTTAATATGAACCGTGGTTAACTGTTTACTAGGTTGCAGCTATTCTTGCAGCCATGATTTTGGACCAGAAAAACAATGGTTAATATAATTAATTTGGGGCGTGGTTCACTCTTTACTAGGTTGCAGCTATTCATGCAACCATGATTTCGGACCGGAAAAACAAGGATAGGTCGTGGATGTGCAGGATTCTCAGATACAAAGCACAAAGTATGCAATTATGTTAAATTTAAGATGGGCATAACTCCTCACACCTGACATTAATCCTTAATATATTCTCTGGCAACCATCCCCCCTCTCTACACGGAAGAGAAAACAGGGGAGAGTCTCAGTGGGAAGTCTTGGTAATGGCGACTATTAAGTCAAAGGGTGGCAACCATGTAATTCAACTGGGTAAAACCTCTGCTCTGCTAGGATATCAACATAAGCAAGCTGGTAGAAAAACAGCAGATGTAGCCATTAAGGCATGTGCATAGCGGGTGGGGTTATTTCCAATGCTCTCTTTGCCCACAATCTCAAGATTTGTGATATTTTCAATAGTTTTTTTTTTAATTTATTTCAAGTTCTCCCTGTTATTGGTACAGGCCTGGCATTATCTCCCTAATTTGATCTTCATTTTGTTTATCAAAATGAACAACAGATTCGATTTGTGAGAGTAGTTAATTTTTTTTTTAAATGTTTTTTTCTGAACAAAATTAAGAGCGAACCATGTCCTATTTATGAATTGGTTTGCCATCCACCTGAATTTCTCTAAATTAAGTGTTATGCGACGATGGTTCACATACCTTTAAAGGGCAAGTGATAAAATAAGAAGATAAGGTTTATAACTAAAAAACGTCTATCACAAGCCCAAATGGGCCAAATTCACCCAACTTGGCCGATTCACATACCTTTAAAGCCCAAATCACAAGCCCAAATCGGCTAAATTCACCAAAATTGGGCGAATTCACATACCTTTAAACGGCAATTGATAAAATAAGAAGATAAAATTTATAACTGAAAAATGTCTATTATGAAAAATTAGTGAGATAATGCTAGGCATGTACCAATAACAGGGGAAAACTTGAAATAAATTAAAAAAAAAACTATTGAAAAATATCACAGATCTTTAGATTGTGGGCAAAGAGAGCATTGGAAATAACCCCACCCGCTATGCACATGCCTTAATGGCTACATCTGCTGTTTTTCTACCAGCTTGCTTATGTTGATATCCTAGCAGAGCAGAGGTTTTACCCAGTTGAATTACATGGTTGCCACCCTTTGACTTAATAGTCGCCATTACCGAGACTTCCATCTGAGACTCTCCCTTGTTTTCACTTCCGTGTAGAGGGTGGAGATGATTCCAAGAGAAAATCTTAAGGATTAATGTCAGGTGTGAGGAGATTATACCTATCTTAAATTTAACATAAGTGCATTCTTTGTGCTTTGTATCTGAGAATCCTGCACATCCACGACCTATCGTTGCTTTTCCGGTCCAAAATCATGGTTGCATGAATAGCTGCAACCTAGTAAAGATTGAACCACGGCCCATATTAACCATATTAACCATTGTTTTTCCAGTCCAAAATCAATGCTTCATGAATAGCTGCAACCTAGTAAAGAGTGAACCACGGTCCATATTAACCATTGTTTTTCCGGTCCAAAATCATGGTTGCTTGAATAGCAGTAGTAAAGCAACAGGGAATCCGAGTAGTGATTGCGTAATTTGTCTTATCTCTAGCATGTACAAGAATATGCAGTACAGTTTCACATGCACAACGCAAAAAGCGACCAATCCTTTTCCTATAAAGTGGTCAAACACGTATTCAAACTATAGTCAGGATTGTATATACTGGATATTGCTCTATATTTCAAACTTACATGGAATTTTACAAGAATATGCAGTACAGTTTCACGTGGACATTTTAAAAAGTTGGCAAACCTATAAAGTGGTCAAACATGTTTTGAGAGTATAATTGCGATTATATAACACAACTAGACTGGTTTTTGAGACAACACCCATTTCTTAGGGCCAATCAGAGAGAGAGTGGAGGTTAGTCTATATACGGTAACTTGATTGGTGATTAGATTCAAATAAAAGGAGTGATTTTCATTCGTCCTTGAGATTTTGTATATAATGCTCATGCGTTACGATTAAATTTTCATAATGTTTTAACACATCATGGATAACACATTTGATATTATTGACTTTGAAGCTATGGCTACATCGATCTATAATGTGAGTTCAGTTTAGTAAATTTTCTTAATTTATTTCCAAATAAAATCGTTTTGCATAATCTTCCCTTCAGTAAATTCAAATTCAGGGCATATCCCCACCCCTCCCCCCAACAATACAAACTCTACAATATGATGATTATAGTCGATAGAAAACGTAAAATACGCTCTTTTTTCCATTACGTAAACCCCATCTTCCCCCCCTCTATTTACGATTTTAGTTCATTCATTAGAAATAATTCTTTCGTTCAAAAAATGTCATTTTCCTATTATCAAAAATAGAGTGTGCTTTCTTTTCCGGTCTAAATAAAACCATCTGTGTTTATAATCCTGTTACAAAAAGGGACGGTTTTAGAAACAGACTTCACACGCTTGTCTTATCGCCATAGATTAATGCTAGATGCGTTTGTGTAATTCAAGACACTTTGAAAAAGAGATTGTTTTTTGATATAATTAAACGCGAGTAAATCCTTTGAAATGCAAAGCACAAGTGATGTTTGAACAATGTTGTCAATTTAAAATAGGGTCTAACGTTATAGTATACTAAAAAGTTGATATTAAAATCGTTAATTTAAGAATAGTACACTAAACTCAGAATTGATATACAGCCAAATCGTATTCAAAATATTTTCTTGGGAAGAAATTTAAGTTTTGTACTAATTTTGGATTTTAGCTTGCCTTTAACAAACTTAGTCATAGCTAGTTGAAACTGTGCAAAAAAAGACATAGAGCACTAAAAACATCAGAATCAGCTTTAGAGGACAATTTATGTCATGGGAAAATGTTTTTGAAATCTTCCTTCTCCCCAAACTCAAATTTTCCAAAATTCTACTTAAGAAGCTTTTTTAAATATTTCTAAAGCGCTAAGACATAGAGCGCTACAAATATCAGAATCGACTTTAGAGGACAAATTATATTATGGGGAGATGTTTTTGAAATCCCCCTTCCCCCTAAACTCAAAATTTTCCAATATTCTACTTTAGAAGCTTTTTTAAATATTTCTAAAGCACTAATAGATAGAGCGCTACAAATATCAGAATCGACTTCAGAGGACAAATTATATTATGGGAAGATGTTTTTGAAATTCCCCTTCTCCCCAAACTCAAAATTTTCCAAAATTTTACTTTAGAAGCTTATTTAAATATTTCTAAAGCGCTAAGACATAAAGCGTTACAAACATCAGATTCAACTTTAGAGGACAATTTATCTGTAAAAGAGGGATCATTATTTCAATCTAAAAATTTCTTCTTTTTTAAGGAGGAGGATTCCTACAATTACTCTCCCCCTGAAAAGAGAGCAAGAGGGAACGATGCCACATCGATGCAAGCTGCATGGCCTTCCATCTTAAGATATGCTGGTTCCATTACACATGCTCTGGTCCATCCAATGGCCACACAACTTTTAATGCCAAGAGCCTCTCACGCTAGTGTCAGCTCTGCGAAAACCTCTATACAGCCTGGCAGAAAATTGAAAAGAGAGCGGATGGCTTCCCATAATGCATCAGCCCCGTCTACTCAAGATTGTGAGGTCACCCCCCTTCATGCTTTGCCAGGGGCTTCATGCACACAAGTGCAGTCCGAATTTGGAAATGTGAGCATTTTACCTCTACCTTCTACCTGATTATAGAAATATCTACCTATTTCTTTCCAACTTTTTTTTTAGCCAACTTTTTCTTCCAACTTTTTCTTCTCACCATTTTTTTCAACACTCTAAGAGTGTGTGTGTCAGAGATATTAAAATATTAACCACCCGCCCCAACCATTGTTTTAAATTTCTCTGCTCCCCTCAGAAATAGCTGAATATAATGTAATTTTTTTGATTGTCAAAGAAAGCACTCTTTTGCTTCTTTCTGAACTTTATGGGGGAGGGGTGGAGGCAAGTGTTTACTAAAATAATGCTAGGAGGGGTGAAATCAAGTTTTGAGGGAGGTGTGAAAAATGGCACTTATTTAATATCAGGGTAAACATACGACTAGAAATGCTTGCACATAAATAGGGTATTGCGCCTTTCTGAACTTTCTGGGGAGGGAGTGGGGGCAAGTATTTAGTTAAAATAAAGCTAGGAGGGGGAAAATGAGTTTTGAGGATGGGGTGAAAAATGAAAATGGTTTTATAAACTTTATAAAATAATGGTTATTTCACATAGAAAATAAACCTTTTTTCTATAGATTAATGAATTAGCAGTGCCATCTTCATCAGGTCATGAAGCATCAATTTTTAGTGGAGCTGAACCAATCCTAGTGCCATCAATAGAGTTTAGAGAAGAGCCTACACTAGTACTTGACAATATGGAGTGGCATAGGGGTTTTCTAAATGATTGTTTTGGGGACATGGCCAGCCTAGACGATTTAACTTGTGACATTGACATGGTGGAGGATCAGGAATGGCCAGATAGATTTAAGCGAGAGCATTTAGGTGTTGTTAGTAGTAGTAGTGCATCTGAACCGAGTCCTCATAAAGAAATTCCGTCACAGGACAATACAGGCTGGCTTGATCAGCTATCCCCAAACACTTTAGAATACATACTAACTGGCTTAGAGGATTTCATGCCACCTCCATCCAATGCAATTGAACAGACTGGGGGTAGTGCTATTGACAATTCTATATCACCCCCCATCATTCTGGTTAATGATACATCTATTAGTACTAATGATAAAGCAATATCATAAGTACCCCAACTTCCATATTTTTTTCTTTCCAACTCTGCCTTGCACCATACAAAGGTCTACAGCGCCAAATTCGGTGACCCATTTAACTCTCTAGTGTCAAGGGATATAATAACAGATTCCCTGGCTATTACACATTTATATACTAATAAGATTCAAGCCATTCTTGAACAACATATGGGGGTGTGGGGGTCAGTTTAAAAGCATCAATAGCACTAAAAATTTTTTTTAATATGAAAATGTGATCGAGCTGTATTTGAAGTACTTATAAACGGAGACGATGTCAATTCTCCGACTTTTGTAAAAATATGGGTAGGATTTTCTGGATTGGGTTAAAAATATTCAAAGCAAATGGGGAAATTGTCACGAGGGTGGTCGCGGATCGGTGGTGTTATTTATTGAATGTTTAAATGTTAATATTTGTAGATTTAAAAAGGATTTTATTTTAAGAGGGGGAGTGAGGAATATTGAATTAAAATATCATTCATATTTAGAGGGATGTCAGGGGGTACAACGAATCTATTTTGATACGAGGCTACAGTGTTTCAAGTATGAATTTTTAATTGCCGCATACAGACCACTTCGAAAAGATGCATCTAAGTAAAAGTTGGATGAAATGGCAGTTAATGGTAGGGAGGGTTCAAATTTCCCCATGGTAGATTTTAATTGTTTAAATTGTCAGTTTCCCGTGACACTAGAAGGAATAGATGTTTTTGAGCGGGCTGATGCAAATTTAAATATTCGTGTCACGGTTTTACCGTATTAAACCGAATTTGACGTGAGCCAACTTTCCGATAAGAAGGGCGCATTATTTCCAGTTAGGGCTCCTTCAATTGAATCAGTGGAAGACTGGGTGTGGCTTCTATGCAGGCCACCCACAGAGCCTGATTCAATTGTTTATTTTAATCCAATCACTGATATTAGTAGGGTTTTATATGAGGGTAAAAAGCGGGATGGTGTATGTTATTACTATCCAACATGCCTCTCAAGATTTCGCTCAGATTTAAAGTTAAAGCATCACATGAAACACTGTAAACGTCTTGGATACCAGGCTGTGGAGACGGTAAGCGGAGATAGAGCGATATGTTTTAAAAATTTCCAAAACACGCTCCTACAGAGCAATAAGATCGCTTTAGACTGCGAAGCGAAACTAACAGACGTGTACGATTCGTCAAATCCAAATCGTGTCCCTTGTTTAAGCCAAGGGACAGAAAGTTTCCTATACAGGGGTTTCGGACAAGGCGGTTCTAATGGTGTACTTTTTGTTTTGATCTGACTCCTTTTTTAGGAGCTATGGGTTTTTATATTTCTTAACATTGGATCGGACGTGATCGGACGTGATCGTCACTGCATCAAAAATACAGTTTTTATTGGAAAAATTTATTCTCTTTTAGAAATAATTTATTTTAGTTACTATAGATTTTTAACCCAATTAATTTCCTTTAAAATGAGCTATTGAACAACCCTCTACGATGTTCCAGTGCCAAGCTATCTCTGGATACAAAAAAAGAAAAAAAAATATCCCGTTTGGGGAGACTAACGTGGTTAAAGTCAATTTTCTTGATTTTCAAGCCAATATATTTCCCTTGTTCAAGCCAAGGGACAGAAAGTTTACTATACAGGGGTTTCGGACAAGGCGGTTCTAATGGTGTACTTTTTTTTTTGATCTGACCCCTCCTTTCTTAAGAGCTATGGGTTTTTATATTTCTTAACATTGGATCGGACGTGATCGGACGTGATCGTCACTGCATCAAAAATACAGTTTTTATTGGAAAAATTTATTCTCTTTTAGAAATAATTTATTTTAGTTACTATAGATTTTTAACCCAATTAATTTCCTTTAAAATGAGCTATTGAACAACCCTCTACGATGTTCCAGTGCCAAGCTATCTCTGGATACAAAAAAAGAAAAAAAATATCCCGTTTGGGGAGACTAACGTGGTTAAAGTCAATTTTCTTGATTTTCAAGCCAATATATTTCCCTTGCTGTTCAAGCCAAGGGACAGAAAGTTTCCTATACAGGGGTTTCGGACAAGGCGGTTCTAATGGTGTACTTTTTGTTTTGATCTGACTCCTTTTTTAGGAGCTATGGGTTTTTATATTTCTTAACATTGGATCGGACGTGATCGGACGTGATCGTCACTGCATCAAAAATAGTTTTTATTGGAAAAATTTATTCTCTTTTAGAAATAATTTATTTTAGTTACTATAGATTTTTAACCCAATTAATTTCCTTTAAAATGAGCTATTGAACAACCCTCTACGATGTTCCAGTGCCAAGATATCTCTGGATACAAAAAAAGAAAAAAAAAATATCCCGTTTGGGGAGACTAACGTGGTTAAAGTCAATTTTCTTGATTTTCAAGCCAATATATTTCCCTTGCTGTTCAAGCCAAGGGACAGAAAGTTTTCTATACAGGGGGTTCGGACAAGGCGGTTCTAATGGTGTACTTTTTGTTTTGATCTGACTCCTTTTTTAGGAGCTATGGGTTTTTATATTTCTTAACATTGGATCGGACGTGATCGGACGTGATCGTCACTGCATCAAAAATACAGTTTTTATTGGAAAAATTTATTCTCTTTTAGAAATAATTTATTTTAGTTACTATAGATTTTTAACCCAATTAATTTCCTTTAAAATGAGCTATTGATCAGTTTTATTTTTAAGCCGGATTAAATTTAGAATTAATTACAGTGGAAAGTTTCGCAATAAGTGAATTAATTCACGTTTTGTGAAAAGAAAAAGGACTTATATTACGGTAGCAATCAACAGATTATCCTATTATTTGTGTGGCGTTCGTATTACTTTGGATTAGCTGATTAAGGATGCCAGAGTACGGTGGTGAATAACAAAGCAGGTTCCGCGGACCACCGGGCCAGCCATCAATTGCTGATTGCCACTGCTGCCGTGGGCCTGCCCACTGAAAGATAAGTTGATTTTTTTTTCTCTTTTTTGGTTTTTCTCGTAGTAGCGAAGAAATGTCAAAATTTCAACAGTTCCAGCTTGCGTTAGCGAATTTCAAAAGAGTCCCGCTGTGGCCCGTAAGAATTATCCAAGTTTCAAAGGATAAAAAAGGAATCTTCAACTACTTAGTTTTTGCGTATGGAGATCACACTGAGTCGCGCCTAACGGAGAATAGTCTCATTTCGTTTGAGGACAATTACCGCGAAGCATCTACAAAAACTGATAAAAATGTTGGAAGTGCGTTTAAAGAGGTTAACCAAAACCCGGATATTTACAAGACGGCTTCCAAAACTTTCGCATCGCTGAGAGCAGTTTCTTCTGGACCATCTACCGCGGATTTGCTAGTTAAAATAGTCGCAACTGAGGAAGAAATCGCTAAGACAAAAGAATCAATGATGAACGCGATTACTAAGCAAGTTCAAAATAAATGCGGAAAGGACCGAACTCTGAAAACTTCGGTTAGGGCTATCATGAGTAAAATATACTTGTCAGTTTTGCGTGTGTTTAATACAAAGCTATAGCAATTGTTGGCATAAGTAAAGAATATCAAAGGACTGATTGAAAATTTAGAGAACCGAATTGCAAAATTAGAAGTGAAAATTGATGATTATGAGCAAGAAAAACAGCTTGGAACTCTAGTTTTTCACGGTATTAAACAGCAGCCGGGTGTTGACTTGAAGTCGACCATTCTGAATATAGCCTCGCAAAAGCTGGAGCTTTCCGGTATCTCTGATTGTGATTTTGCTATGGTTTACAGGTCGAAATTGAATAATCCAGGGTCGGCAAACGATAAAGTTGCACCAGTGTTCGTGAGATTTTCTACCTGTGAGACGGCCCGTAGAGTGTTTACGAGTAAATCAAAATTGGCTGGTTCGAAAATCTTTTTGTCTGAGTCTCTAACCAAGTGCCGTCGCGATATCCTGAGTGCCACGAGAGACAAGTTTGGCGTGAAAAATGTATGGTCAGATCGTGGCCAGGTTCTCGCAATGCTTCCGGGTGAGCGAGCAGCTCGTCGAATTAACTCGCTTTCAGATTGCGTTTAGTTTGTTGTTTATGAGTAGTTTGGTAGTGTTTATCTCGTCACGATGTTCTATATTACTCTTTATTTATATTTTTATTTTGTTGTTTATTTTTTGATTTCTTATGAGTATAAATATCGCCCCGTTTGAGCGCGGAAAAGGGATGAATTATAGGATTCTTTTTTGCGTAAGTTGATATGAGTAGTAGTTTAAGTGGAAGATTGAGTGATTTGCAAAATAATCCGTTTAATGTTGATGATTATTTGTTGACGGATATTGGAAATGATGGGTCGCAAATTAGTTTTCGTCCATATCTTGATAGTAAATATCGTCAGTTATCAATTTTGGAGGAGTTAGGCCGGTCTGGATTTCATGCATGTACATGGAATTGTCATTTAACGTCTTCTTACCATGAGATTTTTGATTTTATTTCTCGATCTATTAATTTACATATAATGGCATTATGTGAAACATTTTTGGGTCATGATACTGTTCTTTCGTCCTTTAATTTTCCAGGTTATGAACTGATTGCTCGAAGTCGAAGGTCAATGGGACGTGGAGGCCTGGCTTTCATTGTCCGACAGGATTTGAATTGGAAAATTAGAAAGGATTTGGACATTTGGAAGGAGGGTAAGATAGAAACCTTTAGTATAGAAATTCAGTTTGAAAATCGAGCTTGTATTTTTACTGTTGTATATAAGCCACCAAGTGCATCATTTGAAGAGTTTGCTGAAGGATTTGAATGTCTTGCTGCAAAGTTAAATAGATCTAGTCAAGAGTTTATATGTATGGGAGACTTTAATTTTGATTTGTTAAATGTATGTGGACCAAATTTGGATTTTTTGAGCCTGATGATGTCAAATAATTTATACCCGACCGTGAGCATTCCAACGAGAATCACGGATCATTCGGAAACGCTCATCGATAATGTGTTTGTGTCTTCAGCGATACTAAGTAAAGCGTACTGCTCTGTTATTATAAGCCCAGCCTCCGACCATCTTCCGGTTGTATTGCATTTGAATTCTGAAGTGAAGAAACATAACAGAAAGAATAAAATACCAATGCGTGAACTGAAGCCAGTTAATCTGAAAAAATTTGAAGCACAAATTAGTGTTATTAACTGGGAAACAGTACTGAATGAAGATCATCCGTCGGAAGCATTTGAAAAGTTTAACCAAATAGTGTCGAATGTTTATGATAGGACATGTCCGCTTAAAGAAACAAACCCCAGAAAGAATAAACCAAGAAAACCATGGTGTGATAATGAGCTGCTGAATCTGTTTAATATGAGAAATCAGGCGTGTGAGGAGCATCTGAATCATCCGCAGAATAATGAGCTCCATGGGATGTATAAAGAGCTAAGGAATAGGGCAAATGCCCTAAGAAGGAAAAAAAAGAAGGCATATTTTACAAATGTATTTGAAGAAAGTAAAGGCAACCCCAAAGCAACATGGCAAGTTGTGAATGATCTTCTAAAAGGCCCTATGAAGCCATCGGAGCCAAAAATTGTACTAAATAATAGGACCTTGGAAGAAACTGAGGAAATCTGCAACGCATTTGGACAATATTTCTCTGAAATTGGCTGCAAGATTCAAGAAGAAGCAAGGAGCTCCCATGTTTTCGAATCAAGCAGTTTTGTTGATGAGCGAGGAAGAGGTTTCGAAATGCATTTCCAGCCTTGTACTGAAGAGGAGGTACGCAAAACTGTTAGCACGATTAAGTCAAACAGTGCAGGAGTTGATGGAATGAACCTTAGAACGCTCAAGTCGGTTCTGGTTTATTTGCTTCCTGTCCTCGTATACCTTATCAATATTTCTATGGAAAAGGGGATGTTTCCGAGTGCGCTTAAAATAGCTAAAGTTGTACCGTTGCACAAAGGTGGAGTCAAAACTGATATATCTAATTTGAGACCAATATCAATTCTCCCGATTTATTCGAAAGTTTATGAAAAGATTGTTCATCACCGGCTTTATGAGTATCTGATGAAAATTGGTATTTTACACGATGGTCAATTTGGCTTCCGGAAAGGACATTCGACGACGCAGGCAGTCCAGCATCTTCTGGAAAATATCAACTCAGCACTTGAGAATGGCGAGCAGTGAATTGGCGTTTTTATTGATTTTAGAAAAGCTTTCGACAGTGTTGATTTTAAGATTTTATTAGAAAGGCTGTGTTATTTAGGCATAAAGGGTAGTGTTTTAAATTGGTTTGAATCGTATTTAAGTGAAAGGAAGCTACGGGTGACTTTGAGTAACAAATCTTCTCAGCCGTTTCCCATAAAGTGTGGTGTTCCACAGGGCTCAGTTCTTGGCCCTCTCCTGTACCTGATATTTGTAGACACAATGAGATTCTACATTCCCGGAGCTTCAGTTACTTCTTTTGCTGACGACACGGCTTTAGTGATTGCAGCAAAGTTGCTGCAAGAGCTCTTGTTCAAGGCTAATAAGGCGCTGGATGGCCTACATGAATTTGTTTGTGCTAGCCTACTTAGCGTCAATGCATCTAAAACTAATTTTATGATGTTTACGAGGACTGGTTCTGCTCCCACTCTCCCTGGTGTCATTATTTACAATGGCCTACCGCTATCACAAGTTGAAGAGATCCGATATCTGGGATTCATCCTGGATCGAAACTTGAGTTGGAGAAAACATTGCGACATTATAGCATGCAAGCTGGCGCGAGGCCTTGGAGTTCTGAACCGTTTTCAAGATTTTTTACCTTTGAAAATTCTGCTTTTATTGTATTTTTCCATAATAGCGCCTTATATAAATTATGGTTGTTGGATTTGGGCGAGTAATTTTAGTTGCAATTTTAGAAGAGTTCAAGTTCTGCAGAATAAGGCTATAAGGTTGATTGGAAGGTATGATCGTGGTGTTGATAGCACTGAAACACTTTTTAGAAAGTTTAAAATTTTAAAGGTTGGTGAAATAAGGGATTATCAAATTGGAGTTTTTGTATTTCAGTGTCTGAATGGTTTTGCACCTGATTTTTTTATGAATATTTTTAAGCCTAATTCGTTTTATCACGATTATTCGACTAGGAGTGCGGATAGTCTTGCATCTGAGCCACGGAACACAACCAGAGCGAGTCAAGTGACCAGACACATGGGCCCGTCAGTTTGGAATTCGTTCCCAGATTTTGTTCGTCAAGCTGAAAGTGTGCCGCAACTTAAAACCCGTATTAAAAATCATTTCTTTTCAGGAATTTGGTAGTGTTAATCGTTCGAGAGAAGGCTTTTTTCTTTTTTCTTTTTTTTTTTTTTTGTTTTTTTTTGTAGATATTTTATTTTTATTTTTGTTTTATATTTTGTGCCATTATATATTTATCATTATTTTCTGTTATTATTATTGTTTTCCCCTTTTTTCATTTTAATTGGTTTGATGATTTGGCATGCATGATATCCAACCGGTCGCTTTTTAAATCAAATTAATTCTTTATTTAGAAATTTTTTAACAATTATTTTTTTTTTTGTTAATAAAAATGTATGAACCTGAACCTGAAACCTGTTAAAATACATGAAGCCATAGGGGTCTCTTACGCTCACGCGCAACGAGATTCCAATAATACCATGCAAGTGCTGGATTTAGTTGAGATATTGGGTGACGGTGAAGACTACATGCACTCGGCATTGGTCAGTCTAATCAAAACAGTGAATGGTGCAATTTCGCACCTTCTTTACACAAACTATCCTATGCTCCTATCACCAGATGACAGATCGGCCATTAAAAATCGTAAAATATGTTGGGTTTGCAAGGGAGAATTTGATGATGGTGTAGGGGAATGGAGAGAGGAGCAAGGTGATCGACCACGATCATTTTTGGCAAGAAATACATCGGCGGGGGGGAGTAACTTTAGGAGGGTAGCACATAAGTCGTGCAATTTAAACGTTAGACAGCAATATTTCGTACCGGTTTTTATACACAGTTCCAATTATGACTTAAAGTTTGTTCTAGCGGCGTTGGCCCGCATTGCCAAGGGTGGAGTTGTAGAAGACGCATGGATAGATGGTTCTTTTTATATAATATCATACTCAAATCATCGGAGAAGCTACTGCTGCTAGAATTCATGTGGAAAACAGTTGACAAGGGTAACAAGTGCCTGAATAAAATCCGTTTTTAGACTCTTTCAGCTTCTTAACCAAATCCTTAAGTCAATTGATTCAAGTACAAAAAAGTACCAATTTTGATAGCTTCCCTCTCCTTAAACAGCACTTCCCCGATGATGAAATGTATGATTTATTAACGTGTATGGGTATATATCCATATGATTATTACAACTCTGGGTCGAGGCTAGATGAGGTGTCATTACCGCCCATTGAATCTTTTTACAATTCTCTTACTGAGAGTGAGTGCAACACTAGCGACTACGAATTTGCTAAGAGGGTTTGGGCAAAGGGCGGATTTAAAAATGAGTGGGATTATTGTAAAGTATACTTGGCCAGTAACGTACTCACTCTTCTGGACATTGTGCAAAAATACGGATAAAATCTATGGGGAATTTGGGTTGGATTTAGGGTATTATTTTTCCACTTCTTATCTGGTGATGGACTTGATACTTAAAATCAGCAAAGAAGAAATAGGTGTGATTGCCGATGTGGATCAGCATCTGTTTGTAGAGAGATCAATGAGGGATGGGTATGTTTTTCACGGGGACCGTATCATGAAAACTGATCCGACCGGACAGCACACCGATGAAAAGTCGGACGCAGTTTTTTGGATATGAATTCTCTTCACCCATCGGTAATTTCTCACTACTGTTGGCAGTGTGGCAATTATAAATGGCTTGACAATCCGTGTGCTTTGGATTTCCCCGACATTGCTAGCGTTGAGGAGAATGGGGCACAGGGATGGTTTTTTGAAATTGACGGTGAAATACCCATGGAAATCCATGACTCAGTAAAAGACTTTGTTTTTTCGTGCATAAATAGACCGGTGGGTAGGGACTCTCTGAGCCCATACAATTTATCTTTAGTAGAGGATGGAAGTATGCACTGGGTACCTTCAAAACAAAAACTAATTGCCGACCTCAACCCGAAATAGAATGTCGTTGTACATCACGTGCTATTGAAATGGATGGTGTCTAAGGGTTTCAAAGTCACAAAGATTCATAGAGCCCTCCATTTTCACCAAAAGCACTATATGAAAACTTTTATTGACGCCTTTGTCAGTAAACGTTCACAAGCGAAAAAGAAGTTTGAAAAAGAAGTCTAAAAACTCATTTTAAACTCAGCCTTCGGTAAAATTTGCGAAAGCGTACGAAACAAAAGTTGATGTGACATTGTAACCAATCCCAAAGATTGTGCTCGAATCATTGCGGATCCAAACTTCACATCGTTCACAATCACAGACTCTAATATGGTGCTCCTACATCGCAAGAAAAGAAACATTGTTTTAAATAAAAATATTGGAGTTGGGAGTGCAATAACTGAAATATCTAAAAAACTCATGTTGTCATTTTATTATAATGTATGCAAGGTACAGTGGCCGATTGAGGGACAAGTTCAAGTGTATTAAGGGGACACTGATTAACTCCGGTTAAAAGTCAAAACTGAAAATTTATTGAATGATTTGAAAAATGGTGAGTGCATTAGTTCATGAATGGACTACACTAATTGGGATGAATTCCGCCACCCAGATCTAGTGAAACGCCAGGTCCCAAATCAGTTGTTGATGATAAAATATGAAACGGGTAGTTATCTGATATTCAGTGGTGTGTTTCTTGGGCCGAAGGTATACTGTGTATAAACGCACAACAAGGATATCAAACAAGGATATCAAGTTTGCAAGGGGGTACCTAAACACTTTGTAAAAAATAATTTTGACATGAGTGTGTATAGAAACTGTGTGGAACTTAGTTTAGTCCCAAGATCGAAAGTCATGGTGATTTGCTCTTTACAATTTAAAAACTACACAGCTAGACTTGAGAAAAGCGCCATGTCGGCTATATTAGACAAATTCTATGTACTTGAAGATGGTGTGAAGGTACTACCACATGGTCATTATTTAACTCAGACCGAGTTGAATTTGTAGAGTACAGAAAACAACTCGGTCTACAAAAATTAACTTAAATTCATTAAAAAAAAGTACAAATCGGGTTGGAGGGTTTTTTGGGTGATGGGTGTTTTAAATTCTTTTTTTCTATATTACAAACAATTTTCAATATGTGTGTGAGTATGCAAGGCAGATCAAATTTCACTATTTAATGCCCCCCTCCGGCCCACTACTGCGCTTCCGGCCCGCCGAAGCGGGACTCCGAGGCACTTCCCGGCCCGCTGCAGCGGGCCCCGTGGTGCCTCCCGGCCGCCGCAGCGGCAACCCCTCGGGAGGGGGGGACCCATTTCAAATTTAAAATGCTGTAAATAAAAGTGTGTGATATTATTTTAAGTGTGTGTGTGTGTATGTGTGTGTGTGTGTGTGCATATTCTAATAAATGTTTTATTTTTTTAAATAAATTAAAAAAAGTGTAATTATTAAAGTGTTTTTTTTCTAGTGCTTATGTAAATTTTGTATTTTTTATTATAAATAAAATAAAAAAAGTGTATTTATTAAAGTATTTTTTCTAGTGCTTACGTAAATGTTGTATTTTTTATTATAAATAAATTCAAAAAAAGTGTATTGCTTTCATGTTCAATGTATTTTCGTGTTCAATGTAGTATTTATAAAGTACTGTTACTTTTATGCGTATGATAAAAGAAAATATTATTCTTTATTCGTCTTCTCATTATTCTTGAACGGAGTAGTAATAGATAAATTATTTAGTCATTAGACATCTATAGTCTACAGTTAGTTGACTAGGTGAACTGTTGAAGGGAACATGTATCAATGTAAAACACCATTCAGATCGTTTCTGTGTGGGCCGTCAATGCCAGGCAAAACAACACTCTTAACTAAAATAATTAAAAATTGCGATAAAATGTTTGTGGAAAAGCCGAAACAGTATTGTTACAGTATTTGGCAGGAGTCATGCGATGAAATAAAAGCAATTGGCACGACGGGGTTGGTGCAGATACAATTCATACAGGGACTTGATGTTTTCAGCATTATTGAACCAAACTCTTGGCTGATTATTGACGATCTGGCTGAATCTATTGAACAATGGTCCCAGGAATTGCTAAAAATGTTCACTATTAGCTCTCATCTTGAACAGATTTCCGTTACTCTCGTTCTACACAATCTCTTTCATCAGAGCAAATGTATACGAACACTTGCATTGAACTGCACCTACTATATCATCTACAGAGTTGTTCGTGATTCTAGCTCGCTAATAACTATCAATAAACAAATATACCCCGGCGCCCCTAAATTTCTGCTCTCAGCATACAATCAGGCAACTAATAAACTCTACGGCTATATCCTTTTGGATCTTAATCAGAATACACCCGAGGATCAGCGTATAGTCAACGATATTTTTGAAATTGAAATTACAGTATATCTCTCCGTGAACAGTAAAAAAGGCTATTAGGTGCTATCATGACACTGAAGAAACTACATGAAAATAGACATTTATTTTCAGTTCTAAGCACTTCAAAACTCTCGTTTAGAAAAGCCACACTCAAATATGGTATTGACAATGATTTCATTAATCTAATATCTGAACTTTGTTTAAATTTGACCGAGGGCAATGTTCAACTGCCAGAAGTAGTTAAGCAACAGGCAAAGCAAAATCGTTCCATTGTACGTAAATGGGCCTATAAAAATAACGGAAATAATTTTAAAAAGAAACGTCTTCTTCAGGCGGGCGGTAGCTTTTTCTCACTTTTACTGCCGATAATTGCAGGATTTATAAACAGTTTTCACTAGATGGCAAAACCCTATAAATTGACTCCAATAGAACTTCTCTCACCCGTGGAACACTTTGAGAAAAATCTGAGTAAATTCATTGACAACGAGAATATTCAGGATGATAAAAAACAGCTTTTACTTCAAGAAGCACTTTGCCGATCGGACAAACATAAGCCCTATCGTGCGAGGTCCAGTGGTATGAACCACAAAAAGAATCATCTCCTCAGGATTCTGCTGCTGCTGCTGGAACACAATTAAAGAAGGAGGAATTGGATTCAATTTTGTCGAAAATTGGAAGTCTAATGCCCCACTCATATCGTGAACAAAGTAAACGACTCCTAACAAACCTCATGGAAAGTGGTCAAGATCATATTCAAGTTGATAGCAATTGGAAAGGGATTGTAATTCAGGGCAAGAGGTATAATCTACTCGATTTAATTTATGACATGGTTACAAATCGTAAAGGACTATTATCATTTGACGCTCATCTATACAACTTTCTAAATACATTAAACTTCCCCAATAGCCTTATTAGCAATAGAAAAATTATATAAAAATTAAATGATCATGTACCCTCGTCATCAACACCATTAAAATATGAAGATGAAGAGGAAGAAGAACAAAATTTTAAATCAATCTTGGAAAATACTAGCACACCTAGTAGAAACTTGACAATGGTGGTGAGGAGGAGCTCACCATTGATAGCTAGACAAAAGCAAAAACGTATCAAGTCACCATCACCCCCATCGCCAACCACAACTAGTATACAAAAGGGTAGCGGACGTTACACTACGTGTTTACGTTGAAAATGGTTGAAGTTCTGAAAGGTGTTTGTGAAAATATTGGCGAAGCGGGGAGTTTAAGTTCCCCCACCATTCTTTCCAAAGTCACTGGTGTTCACACTAATAGTGTACAAGTCTATCTACAAAATGAATCAAGTTACACTCTGAATAGAAATCATAGAATTCGTGCTAATCATTATCGAAAAACTAAAGCCTTTTTCCAATTGCATATAATGCAATCAGATCTCCTAACTCTAGATGAGATTCAACGACGTCACAATAAGCCGTACAAGTACATTCTACTTGCAATCAGTGTTTATTGTCGTTATGCATATGCAATTCCATTGGGATAAAAGAGAGGCGTTGAAGTTGCTCAGGCTATAGAAAGTATTCTCGAATAGGATTCGTATAAAAAATTTAAACGCATTGCGCTGGTGAATTTGTTAATTCCCACGTTGCAAAAGTACAAGCGAAATATAGTACACTGCTCTATCATAGTCATAGTCCTATAAAGGCTGCATTGGCCGAACGATTGATAAAAACTATTTGACTTTTAATTTCAAGATATTGTGCATTGAAAAATACATCTGCTTTTATTCAGGATTTAGATAAAATCATGTAGATTTATAATCAACGACCTCATCGATCATTGTCCAACTCAACCCCAACGGAAGTTCATCATTCTGATCATGATACAAATAATACCCTTCTTAAACAATATTCCAATGAAACGATTGTCAAGAAGAAAAAATTCAATGTTGGTGATACTGTTCGAATTAATAGAACAACTAATTTTTTGAAAAGGGGAATTACTTGTGGTCCAAAGAACATTATAAAGTGGCAAAAATCCTAGACACTAAACCCATAACTCATCGTTTGCACGATATCAAAGATGAAGAGATTCTCGGCGGCTTTTATGACTATGAACTACAAAAAGTTAAAAATAATAGTGATTTCTATCAAATTGAAAAGATATTAAAGACTCCTACTCACAGGGGTGGTAAACAGGTACTTGTTCGGTGGCTGGGATACAATTCTGATTTTGATTTTTGGATCTGCTTTGAGGATATTGACAATGCCCAATGATTTCTATGTAACTTTTATGTCCAATGTTTCCTATCCTCTCTACAACGACTTGAATGAGACAAGTGATTTTTGGACGAAACTCACCCCCGCCATTAAATTTGACGGTGCGTATGAAGTGGCTCTTGTCGATTGTATTCTCAAAAATACCTATGACATCCTGAGAAAGGATCGTGCTTATGATATAAAAGACGTACCTTACGATTTGTCACTCTTTGTTGACTATGAATATGTTGAGGCACCTAAATCTACCGAATATTCACATGCCAAAATGAAATATATTGAAGATGGTTTTATGGCAGAGTTGTGTCGTAAAATTCATAGAAAAATTTCATATTATAGTAATGGTACATTCGATTTTAATTATTCATTGGAACACGATAGGATTTACATTACCTCACCTGTTGACACTGAAATAATTATTCTCAATGATAATCTGAGAGATGTTCTTGGCTTTAAACAGATTATGATCAATGGGAGAAATGCTTGCACTGTTTATGGATGGATCAAGTTATTTTTGCTGATTATCCACCTGGTTTCGCTTCGGACTCTTGTATATTTCTCTATGCATCCTTTGTGGAAACATCGAGAGTCGGTAATTCAAATGTCCCCCTCCTACGTGTTCTTGAACGAAAAACAACTCATGAACTTGTTCATCTATATAACATAAATCATCTTCAGTAAATTCCTGTAAACACTTCGTATTTCGAACTCTGTCAGTTAACACTAAGAAGTGAATTGGGTGACCCTCTAGCAATAACAAAAGGCTTAGCAGTGATTACATGTCATTTTCGACCCAATGTCAGCCACACTAGCACCATCATCTAAAATGAACAATAGAAGAATTCCATTTGTCTGTCCCGATATCGATTGCTATGTTGGTGCTCTGAGTCCACGTCAAATAGGCAATGGGTTGGACTATTGCAAGGGGCATAATACCATGTCTGGCTATGGTCTTGGTTGCTGTTTTGGTAGGCTATTTCATTCTGCACTACCCCTTGCCAGAAAATATCTTGTACCTGCTGCATCAAATTTTGCTGCCTCAATACTACAGGATTTGGGGTCGGGTAAGAATTTCAAGGAGAGTGTTAAGGAAAATATTAAATCTTCAGCAAAAGCCGTTGATGAGCAATTAAAATCTCCGCAAAACGGGAAGGGATTGAAAAGAATGCGTGCGCGTCATTCACTCATCAGTCTCCACCCATGCGGGAAGCGAAGGACAACAACATGGACTTTGAGGAATAAAACAAGGAAGACCAATAATAAGAAGAAAAAGAAAAAGACTGTTAGATCAAAGAAGGATTTCTTCTCTTAAGATGACTTATCTTCCCACAAGGAATCACATCCATCAATCAGTTCCTCATTAAATCTGTTCAATAATGAAAGTGTTGATGTCAGTGTCAAGTATGGCTACAATGAACAATTTCATCCCCAGCAACCCCTCTAGGAAAATGTACACTTTCAAATATTTTCCAATGAAGACTATTTCATTGATTTGTCATCAACATTTATAGGATTTAAATGTAGCGGTGAAGAAAAAGTCAGATAACACAACTCCAACTATTGCCGATGATGTCTCCTACGAAAACTGTATTCAACACAACCTGTTCAAACAAATTAACGTATTTATTAATGGAACATTGGTAAGCACAAGCAATAATTTATCCAACTATGCAAGCTACATACAATTTATGATGATGACACCAAAGGCATACAAGGAGTTGAGAGGACAGTCATTGGGCTATGAATATCGATCAGGTGTTGATACTGACGGCGAGTTGACTACTGCAGTGAGCCAGGAGTATCAGTTAGTTGGAAAATTAAATTAAAATTCAATATATCCTAATGGCTAGCCCCCAATGTCAAGATTGACATAAAGTTGCAAGTAGCACCATCTAATTTCACTTAGAGAAAACACGTGCTGCAGCACCCGATGCAAATGTCATTATCACTTCGGCAATTCTTCATGTTCGAAAACAACAGGTTATGAGTTCTGTTGCATTGGCAATGGAAAACTAAGAGCCAATGGTAACAACATTAAGCTCCTTATCCCCCATACGATCGCCAACCTACGTCACATTGCCACAGACTCTCGTAGTTATACCGATTCATCGTTTATCAACGGAAAAATCCCATCAAAATTGGCTTTGGCCTTTGTGAAGAGTGGCAGTGCCATTGGATACTGGACAGAATCCCCCCATGATTTTAATTTTTTTGGTCTATCTAGCCTTGTGTGCAAAGTGAATGGTATTCCACTCTACACTCTATCATTTGACAAAAATCCTATAGAACTCTGTACGAGTTGACCATTCACTCCCTAGATCATGACTCTCAACTATTTGAAAATGGAATAACCGATTCAATGTTTTCAAAAAATCATGGCGTAATTGTTTTGGACTTGTCGGGTACCCAGTATATGAGCATAGTATGAACAGGGAATGTACGTTTAGAGTAAATATTTGCCGATGCTTTGACTGAGAGTATCACACTAATATCATTGAGTCAATTTGAAACCAATTGGGAAATCACACCCGACGGCAGTGTTGTACTAGACCTAGCAACATGAACACAAACCAAATAATCAACGTATTTAGTATGGATCCATACATGCCCCAGTACAAGTCCTATTGCATACCATCAGACTTCATTGAAAAAATTCCAAGTGTTAACAAAACCCTAATCATTGTTAATAGCAGTCCATCGACTTTGAAGACAAGTCATTGGCTATGCATCTTTCAAACAGCGAAGAATATTGAATTTTTTGGTCCTCTTGGCCTATCGTATAAATTCTACACTCCATATATCAACAACTTTATTGGAAGCAGTGGGAAAACTATTATTCAAAATCAACGAAGAGTACAGGATTTAACGACTAAGACAAATGGCTTTCATGCACTACTCTTTTTCATATTCAGATGTCGTGGCTATACGTACAAGCAGTTTCTCGACATCTATGTTGAATTACCTCGACTGAACGACTTTCTAGTGGAAAATATACTTACAAGCGTGTTTAATATTTATTTTAGTGCCATACGAATAAAATCTTCTAAAAATTTTTGTGAAATTGTTTATTAATAAATGAAAAAAATGTATATACATGATAAACACGACTTTTCTACTCTTTAGATTTCATCTTTTACTAGGTATAGGTGTTTGTCGACAACATTTAATGCAGGTAGATTATCTGAATTCACAGTATACTGATCCTGATGTGCAGCCAATGTCAGGGTCACATTTTCTACAGTAGAGTGTAACTTCACTCTTGTCACAGCTCTTTGTATAGTCAATGATACTATTCTCATTCATTCTGTAGAATTCACATGTTTCAATTTGTTTATTTGAAGCAATGTCACAAACAGTGTCCTCAAGTGGCGAATCACATTCCGTCACAGCCAAATAAAAATCAGTGGGTTTATAATCATAACACCCATTGTCTTCACAACGATGACGAAGAAACCATATTCTTTTGCTGTTCCAAGAGTTGAATCGCTGACCTGGCTCCTCCTCCCAGAACAATCTAAAACCACGAAGATACCAATCTCGTTGCAATAAACTAAAATCACGCTTAGGATTCTTTCCAATCATACCAGGATATGTATTCTCCCATTGATTACATTTATCATAGTGGCTATTCTAGTTGCCTTTGAAACCAAATCCCTACGACGCATCGCTGGTTTCACCTTCCATGACAGAATCTCCAAGCTTCTCCATAATCTTAAAGTACAATTTACAATACTGGACAAAATAAAACTACAAAAACTCAAATGGCTTGGACATACCCAAGGCATGGCTAGCACTCGTCTCCCGAAGATAACCTTCGATGGAAAAGTACACGGTTCTCGCCCCAGAGGTCGCCCTCCGAAGAGATGGAAAGAGAACTTTTCACCTTACAACCTGCCACAACTCTGCCGCCTGGCCGACAACAGAAGTACCTACAGGAGGCACATTAATGAACTGGTTAAGGAAGAGGCCCCAAAACGACCTCCAAGGACGGATGGGACATAAGTCAAGTCAAGTCAATTCAATTCGAGCGTAGGTGTCCTCTAGGATGAGAGTCACACACCTCTTCAAGACATGAATTACAAACTTTAATTTGTACGGCGTATCCTTTCTGCAATTTACACGGGTTGCACAATATACAATTTTCATCATACTCATCAATCATTTTACAATTCCCACATGACGACCAGCTGTTCAGTGTTTACATGCATAGTGGAAATGTATGGAACATTTTTTCATGTGTTGACACTCTCACTGCCACAATGAAACTGAGCTAGCAACAACAACAAATTGAGTGGGATAGAGAGAGAGAGGAGTAAATCATCCTTGAACACCATCTTTATCATGAAAAAGTTCTAAATTTCTATACTAGTGTTTAAAAGCATATCTACAATATCATTTTGCCGTGTCGTGATTAATATATCAATAAATTGTGTAAATGCATTTGGACCACAACGTAAAAGCTTCATGCAATAGTCTAATGATGGAGAATAAGTTTTTATTATATCGACAAGCATTCCCTGAGAAAATATCTTCCTTTGAATAGACAGCTCTAGAAAATCGTCATCTAGAATCAAACTTTTTTCCATATGCACTAGATTCCCCATTATTCGCTCTTTCTCAAGTCTATCCATTATTTAGAGTCCTAACAATCTCACAACCAGCTTCGAATAACCAGAATTTTTCTACTCTAAAAAATATACGCTAGTCTGCTATAGAAAGAAAAATACCTTTGATTTAGAAACAATTTTATTGAGCATAATTACAACAATAATAATCACTGATGCAATTTGTTCTCATTAATATCTTTTACTAGTATATCTAATGCTGCCAGAGTTCTATTTGTATGTACAATATTCAGTTTCGCGGCAAAACATAGTTGATCCTCCATTTTCAATTTATTTAATGATATTACATACCTAGTATACATATCGTCCCATTCAAGGCATAGTCTACAGCCTCCTGTTATTTCCAGAGCCGCGTTTGGTACTCGTATATCTTTGCTGCTACCGGCTCCACCATCAATTTCCAATAGTGTAAATGCTCCACTCATTTTCTCTACTCATATACTCTCAAATAAACTATTCTCTCTGAATTCAATTCACTTACTAATATGAATTGCAATGAAAATCACTCATTTTATTTGAATCCAATTACCAATCAAGTTATCGTATATAGAATAACCTCCGCTGTCTCTGATTGGCTCTAAAATATGGATGTTACCTCAAAAACCAGTCTGGTTGTGTTATACAATCTCGACTATAGTCTCAAAACGTGTTTGACCACTTTATAGATATAAAAGGATTTCTCGCTTTTTTGCAATGTGCACGTAAAAGTGTAATGTATATTCTTATACATGCTAGAGATAAGACAAATTACACAATCACTACTTGGATTCCCTATTGCCTTACTACTAATAGCTGCAGTCTAGTAAAGAGTGAACCATGCCCCATATTAACCATATTAATCATTGTTTTTCCGGTCCAAAATCATGGTTGTATGAATAGCTGCAACCTAGTAAAGAGTTAACCACGGCCCATATTGACCCTATTAACCATTTTTTTCCGGTCCAAAATCATGGTTACATGAATAGCTGCAACCTAGTAAAGAGTGAATCATGGTCCATATTAACCATTGTTTTTCCGATCCAAAATCATGGTTGCATCAATAGCGGCAACCTAGTAAAGACTGAACCACGGCCCATATTAACCAAAAGCTCAAAAATACATTTTCTTTAAAAGCTGCTTTGTGAAAGAAATTTGGCATTTGTAACTTATTCAGGAAAGATAGTTAGGCTATTGTTTTGATTAATTTTAATTGTAAAATATTATTTTGAGAATAAATTTAGAGGAATTTTGAAAAAGAGCCTAAAACCCCTCGAAAATTGCGTCGGATAGAAAGAAAATATCTACCATTAAAAATTCCACAAAAAAGGTGTCGGGTCAAAACGTAAAGAGTAGGAAGGGCACAATATCTCCAGGGGGAACATAATTTATTCAAGGAATATCAATCGAGTCTAATGGGATCAAGGTCAATTGATTTGTTGTTATTGTTTGTCTAGGTGTAATGACTCCGGGGGCGAAGTTTGCACATGAGCATTAACGGTGGAGAGATGTATTGACCTCGGACAGGAGGAGGAAGGGGATTTCCGAGAAATTGATTGTGTAATCGACTAGGACAAGAGGGGAAGTGGATTTCCGAGAAATTGATTTACAAAATAGGCGGAGAATTCTATCATGAGGGGATTTCATTTTTAAATATGGCTTCTCTGATCTTTAGGTCTAAGAGATAAATTGATATTCTATTTTTAAATATGGCTTCTTTGATCTTTAGGTCTGAGGGATAAATGGTTTTTAGTGACAGAGATAAATTGATATTCCATTTTCAAATATGGCTTCTCCGATCTTTAGCCTTAGCGATAAATTGATATTCCATTTTTAAATATGGCTTATCTGATCTTTAAGTCAGAGAGATAAATTGATATTTTATCGAAACCATTATAATGTACCTAGGAACATCTTTGAGATGAATATATATTACGCAGGAAAGGGTTTCCTGGGAGTTTGAAAAGTGACAACGCAGGGATGCAAGAACAAAGGAACACCCTGAACGTACTTTTAGAGGATTGTTTTGGTAACCCAATTTGAAACAGTTTAGTGGATGATTTAGGCGTAACTGTTTAAGAAATTTTAGATGATAATTTAGACAATGATTTAGGCTGAAACTCTGTGGTTGTTATAATACACAAGCTCTCTTTCAATAATGTTGTGAGGTTCCCTACCCCAAAACCAAAGGGCCCCGTCCCCCAAAAGGGCCCCCGAGCCCCCAAAGGGCCCCCTAGGCCCTCAAATGCCCCCGAGCCCCCAAAAGCTCCCCGGGCCCCCAAAGACCTCCCGCGCCCCCAAAGGCCCCCCAAATTTTTTGCCCCTAATTTTTAAATACTTTTTTATTTGCGCATTTGAGACACAGAAGGGCCCCATCCCCCGAACTTTTTTGCCCCCACCGAATATATTTTTCAGAACTAGTTCCGTTCTTAATATCCATCCAAAACCACTTTTACAAGTTGAAGCACTCATCCTTTTCACCCACAACTCTACATTATGGCTTTTTAAATACCCCAACACCAAGCAATACTTTTCAAATGCTTTATTATATCTTTTCAGAGCAAGTTCTTTTCCTAATGTCCCCCCTAAACCAATTTTACAACTTGAAGTACTCATCCTTTTCACCCACAACTCTACTTTATGTGTTTTTTGAATACCCCAACATCAAGCAATACTTTTCAATAGGCTTTATTAAATCCTTTCAGATTAAGTTTGTTTCTTAATATCCATCCTAAACCTATTTTACAAGTTGAACTACTCATTCTTTTCACCCACAACTCTACATTATGGCTTTTTGAATACCCCATCACCAAGCAATACTTTTCAAAAGGCTTTATTATATCTTTTCAGAAAAAGTTCTTGACGTAATGTCCTTCCTAAACCAATTTACAACTTGAAGTACTCATCCTTCTCACGCACAACTTTACTATACGACTTTTTGAATACCCCAACACCAAGCAATACTTTTCAAAAGGCTTTTTTATATCTTTTCAGAACAAGTTCCTTTCTTAATGTCCCTCTTAAACCCATTTTACAAGTTGAAGTACTCAGCCTTTTCACCACAGCTTTACTTTACGACTTGTTTGCACACCCCAACATCAAGCAATACTTTTCAAAGGGCTTTATTATATCTTTTCAGAACAAGTTCTTTACGTAATATCCTTCCTAAACCAAATTTACAAGTTGAATTACTCATATTTTTCCCCCACAACTTTACTTTACGACTTTTTAAATACCCGAACACCAAGCAATACTTTCAAAGGCTTTTTATATCTTTTTAGAACAAGTTCTTTTCTTAATGGCCTTCCTAAACCAATTTTACAACTTGAAGTACTCATTCTTCTCACACACAACTCTACTTTATGGCATTTTGAATACCCCAACACCAAGCAATACTTTCAAAAGGCTTTTTTATATCTTTTCAGAACAAGTTCTTTTCTTAATGTCCCCCCCTAAACTCATTCTTTTCACCCAAAACTCTACTTTAATGGCTTTTTGAATACCCTATCACCAAGCAATACTTTCAAACGGCTTTTTTATATCTTTTCAGAACAAGTTATTTTCTTAATGTCCCCCCTAAACTCATTCTTTTCACCCACAACTCTACTTTAATGGCTTTTTGAATGCCCCAACACCAAGCAATACTTTCAAAAGGCTTTTTTTATATCTTTTAAGAACAATTTCTTTTCTTAATGTGCCCCATAAACCAATTTTACAACTTGAAGTACTCTATCTTTTCACACAAAACTTTACTTTATGGCTTTTCAAATATCATTTATACAACCAGGTTTATTTTAAACATGTACGTTCTAGTTTCCGAAAGCTAAAGCCCAACTTTATCAAAAAATCAAGTATTATTAATAAAATCACGTGTATTTTAAATGTGGGCATCAGAGTAACAATATTTTATGTTAAAAATAACCAACTTTTACTGAACACACACAATTTCCTCTTAGAAATAATATTTTTCATCAGTGATAACAAATTTTCAGTTCGAACTAGCAAGTTTTGCTTAACACTAACAAATTTTTCTGTCAAAGATACTTTTATTCTTAGAATTAACAATTTTTTCGTTATGATAAAAAATTTTCAGTTCGAACTAGCAAGTTTTCTGTCAAAGATACCAAATTTTTTCTTAGAAATAACATTTTTTTTGTGTTAGCAACATTTCTGTCAGAAGTAGCAAGTTCTGCTTAACACTAATAAACCTTCTCATCAAAATAAAATCATTTAACCTTAAAACTAACATACTTTTACTGAACAAACACAAATTTCTCTTAGAAATAACATTTTTCATCAGTGATAACACATTTTCAGTTTGAACGAGCAAGTTTTGCTTAAAACTAACAATTTTTTCTGCCAAAGATACTTTTATTCTTAGAAGTAACAATTTTTTGTTATGATAAAAAGTTTTCTGTTCGAACTAGCAAGTTTTCTGTCAAAGATACCACTTTTTTTCTTAGAAGGAATATTTTTTGTTTGTGATAACAACTTTACTGTCAGAAGTAGCACGTTCTGCTTAACACTAACAAACATTCTCATCAAAATAACATCAGTTAACCTCAAAACTAACATATTTTTACTGAACACGCACAAATTTCTCTTAGAAATAATATTTTCATCAGTGATAACACTTTTTCTGTTCAAACTAGGAAGTTTTCTACCAAAGATACCAAATTGTTTCTTAGAAGTAATAATTTTTTCATTTTGATAACAACTTTTCTGTCACAAGTAGCAATCTTTGCTTAACACTAACAAACCTTCTCATCAAAGTAACAAAATTTTACCTTAAAACTAACATACTTTTACTGAACACACACAATTTTCTCCTAGAAAAAATATTCTTCATCAGTGATAACACATTTTCAGTTCGAACTAGCAAGTTTTGCCTAACACTAACAAATTTTTCTGTCAAAGGTACTTTTATTATTAGAAGTAACAATTTTTTCCTTATGATAAAAAGTTTTTTGTTCTGTTGTAAAGTGTATTTATGGTATTTGAGTGGTGTAGTCGTAGATGCCTTTATTTCTCCCTTTATAGGGGAGATAAAGTCTGGCCCTAAGGTAATTAAACTTTGGTAGCGTGCCTTAGGCTATGACCGGACTAATTAGGCGTACCAACTGGGTATGTTCGAGGGACTAAAGGTAGATTGTAGAGAGGTTGTCTAAAATACAATACTTTTATTCAATTAACATATAATAATACTAAATATATATTTTCTACTGGGACTGCTGTCCCAAGTAGGCCACAAGTCTCGGAAAACTACAATAATATATAATAAGATACTTAGACACTTAAAATGATTTCGACAAGATTCCAAGGTATTTCTAAAAACAGCAGACCAGAGGTCAGTCCAGCATAAAGCTAGTATCAGTCTACCCTTTCCCATAAAATGTATCTTTTATACATTTTTATCAACCACACCTTCCTTTACCCAACCGACGCAATAGCTAGGAAGTGGTGATTTCTCAATTTCCCGTTAAGCAGAAACTTGGCAGGATATATTCCTTATCTTAATAAAAGTGTTATTTCTAAAATTTGTATTTGTGTCTTAATATATTTTTACTAAATTCATAATTAACTGAATTAGAAAGCTTTACCATAATACTCCCCATTTAAAGAAGAATTGACCCAATTCTCAATATTTTACTTTTAAAACAACTTGATTTTGTTTACAGCTATTATGCTGCCATCTTTGGGTTATTATGTGCATATACCCTTAATGGGTTTCCTTAGGGTCATGTTTCTGCTCCAATATAGGCCATGTTTCTCTTTTTTCTTTTTTTCGAAGGATTTCAATTTAAAATTCATCCTTGTTTCTCTTTTTTTCTGTCTCTAGGACTGAAAAATACTCTTTTTACCCTTCTTCATATGCATCTTCTGTTTTAACTTGACCCCAAGTGGCTTAAACTAGATTTCAAGTTATGTTAGAAATGTTTATGAATTATTTGGTTTAAATTTAATTTCCATTAATAATTTGGTTAGCCATTTTGATGTGGTTGATATGCCGTTTATTTTTCGTTTTAGAAATGCCTTGGATAAATTATACATAACATTTTTGATTTTTATATTTTCACATATTTTTCAAGCACAAAAAGTTTTAACATGTCTCAATAATATAAGCCACCCAAAATTCTGGGGGGGGGCTTTATGGTATTTAAGTGGTGTAGTCGTAGATGCCTTTATTTCTCCCTTTATAGGTTTAGGGAGGGTTTTTAATTGGTTTAGGGAGGACATTAAGAAAAGAACTTGTTCTGAAAAGATATAAAAAGCCTTTGAAAGTATTGCTTGGTGTTGGGGTATTTAAAAAGTCGTAAAGTAAAGTTGTGGGGGGAAAATATGAGTACTTCAACTTGTAAAATTGGTTTAGGAAGGATATTACGTAAAGAACTTGTTCTGAAAATATATAATAAAGCCCTTTGAAATGTATTGCTTGATGTTGGGGTGTGCAAAAAAGTCGTAAAGTAAAGTTGTGGTGAAAAGGATGAGTACTTCAACTTGTAAAATGGGTTTAAGAGGGACATTAAGAAAGGAACTTGTTCTGAAAAGATATTTAAAAACCTTTTGAAAAGTATTGCTTGGTGTTGGGGTATTCAAAAAGTCGTATAGTAAAGTTGTGTGTGAGAAGGATGAGTACTTCAAGTTCTAAATTGGTTTAGGAAGGACATTACGTAAAGAACTTGTTCTGAAAAGATATAATAAAGCCTTTTGAAAAGTATTGCTTGGTGATGGGGTATTCAAAAAGCCATAATATAGAGTTGTGGGTGAAAAGAATGAGTATTTTAAGTTGTAAAATTGGTCTAGGGGGGGCATTAAGAAAGGAACTTGTTCTGGTAGGATATAATAAAGCCTTTTGAAAAGTATTGCTGGGTGTTGGGGTATTCAAAAAATCCATAAAGTAGAGTTGTGGGTGAAAAGGATGAGTACTTCAAGTAGTAAAAATGGTTTAGGGGGGACATTACGTAAGGAACTTGCTCTGAAAAGATATAATATAGCCTTTTGAAAAGTATTGCTTGGTGTTGGGGTATTCAAAAAGCCATAATGTAGAGTTGTGGGTGAAAAGAATGACTACTTCAACTTGTAAAATAGGTTTTGGATGGATATTAAGAAACAAACTTGTTCTGAAAGGATTTAATAAAGCCTTTTGAAAAGTATTGCTTGGTGTTGGGGTATTCAACAACACATAAAGTAGAGTTGTTGGTGAAAAGGATGAGTACTTCAAGTTGTAAAATTGGTTTTTGGGGGACATTAGGAAAAGAACTTGCTCTGAAAAGATATAATAAAGCATTTGAAAAGTATTGCTTGGTGTTGGGGTATTCAAAATGCCATAATATAGAGTGGTGGGTGAAAAGGATGAGTGCTTCAACTTGTAAAATAGGTTTTGGATGGATCTTAAGAAAGGAACGTGTTCTGAAAAATATATTCGGTGGGGGCAAAAAAGTTGGGGGGATGGGGCCCTTCTGTGTCTCAAATGCGCAAATAAAAAAGTATTAAAAAAATTGGGGGCAAAAAATTTGGGGGGCCTTTGGGGGTGCGGGAGACTTTTGGGGGCCTTGGGGGCCTTTGGGGGTTTGGGGGGCCTTTGGGGGCTCGGTGGGCCTTTGGGGGCCTAGGGGGCCCTTTGGGGGCTCGGGAGCTCTTTGAGGGGATGGGGCCCTTTGGGGTTGGGGTAGGGGACCTCACAACACTGTTCAAATGGAGCTTGTGTATTATAACGACCACAGAGTTTCACCCCAAATCATCTTCTAAAATGTCTCAAACTGTTTCGCCTAAATTATCTTCTAAAATGTCTCAAACTCTTTCGCCTAAATCATCTTCTAAAATCTTTCAAAAGGTTTCGCCCAAATAATCCCCTAAAAGTAACTTCTGCGTGTTCCTTTGTTTCGGCATCCCTGCGTTGTCACATTTGAAATTCCTAGGAAACCCTTTCCAGTGTAAAATACATTCATCTCTAAGATGTTCCTAGGTACATTATTATGGTTTCGATAAAATATTAATTTATCTCTCTGACTTAAAGATCAGAGAAGCCATATTTAAAAATTGAATATGAACTTATCGCTAAGCCTAAAGATCGGAGAAGCCATATTTGAAAATGGAATATCAATTTATCTCTGTCACTAAAGACCATTTATCCCTCAGACCTAAAGATAAAAGAAGCCATATTTAAAAATAGAATATCAATTAATCTTTGTCACTAAAGATCAGAGAAGCCATATTTTAAAATGAAATCCGCTCATGATAGAATTCCTCCACCGATTATGTAAATAAATTTCTTAGATATCCACTTCCCCCCTTGTCCTAGTCGATTACGCAAACAATTTCTTAGAAATCCACTTCCTCCTCCTATCCTAGATGAATACATCTCCCCACCGTTAATGTACAAGTGCACACTTCGCCCCCGGAGTCATTACACCTAGACAAACAATAACAACAAATCAATTGACCTTGATCCCATTAGACTCGATTGATATTCCTTGAGTAAATTAAGTCCCCATTTAGATACTGTGCCCTTCCTACTCTTTACGTTTTGACCCGACACCTTTTTTGTGGAATTTTTAATGATAGATATTTTCTTTCTATCCGACGCAATTTTCGAGGGGTTTTAGGCTCTTTTTCAAAATTCCTCTAAATTTGTTCTCAAAATAATATTTTACAATTGAAATTAATCAAAACAATAGCCTAAACTATCATTCCTGAATAAGTTACAAATGCCAAATTTCTTTCACAAAGCAGCTTTTCAAGAAAAAGTATTTTAGAGCTTGGTTAATATTTTAGAGCTTGGTAAATTTTTGGTTAATATGGGCCGTGGTTCACTCTTTACTAGGTTGCCGCTATTGATGCAACCATGATTTTGGATCGGAAAAACAATGGTTAATATGGACCATGATTCACTCTTTACTAGGTTGCAGCTATTCATGTAACCATGATTTTGGACCGGAAAAAAATGGTTAATAGGGTCAATATGGGCCGTGGTTAACTCTTTACTAGGTTGCAGCTGTTCATGCAACCATGATTTTGGACCGGAAAACAATGGTTAATATGGTTAATATGGGGCATGGTTCACTCTTTACTAGACTGCAGCTATTAGTAGTAAGGCAATAGGGAATCCGTGTAGTGATTGCGTAATTTGTCTTATCTCTAGCTTGTACAAGAATATGCAGTACAGTTTCACGTTCACATTGCAAAAAGCGACCAACATTCCCTCACAACCATCAGGGCAAGGGTTTAAAATTATGCCCTGGGGGCATATAAGGTTTTTATAGAAGGCGTTGTCGGTGTTTTCGTAGAAACTTCCAAACAGGCTCATTCGATTGGAAATTAAAGGGCTAGTGCCCTTTTTAAAAGTCAAAAGTGATTGGAGTACAACTCGCCCCCCCCCCACGCCCATCATTTCCCCAAACACATCCAATCAAAATTTCGAGATAGCTATTTCGTTCAGCGTAGTTCATTTCCAGATAGAAAATATGTTTTTGAGGAGGACACTCCCGCAAAACCCTCAGGGCAAGGGTTTTAAGTTATTCACTGGGGGCATATAAGGTTTTTGTAGAAGGTGTTGTCGTAGAAACTTCAAAAAAGGCTCATTCGATTCGAAATGAAAGAAATTGGAGTGCAACTAGCCCCCCCCCCCCCACGCCAATCATTTTCCCAAACACATCCAATGAAAATTTTGAGATAGTCATTTTGTTCAGCGTAGTTGATTTCCAGATAGCAAATATATTTTTTAGTAGGACACTCCCCAACAACCCTCAGGGCAAGAGTTTTAAGTTATACCCTGGGGACATATAAGGTTTTTATAGAAGGCGTTGTCGTAGAAACTTCAAAAAAGGCCTATTCGATTGGAAATAAAAAAAAACCTAGTGCCCTTTTTAATAGTCGAAAGTGATTGGAGGGCAATTAGCCCCCCACACCCATCATTCCAAAAAATACATCCAATCAAAATTTTGAGATAGTAATTTTGTTCACCGTAGTTGATTTCCGGATAGAAAATATATTTGTGAGAAGGACACTCCCTCAAAACCCTCAGGGCAAGGGTTTTAAGTTATGCCCTGGGGGCATATAAGGTTTTTATAGAAGGCGTAGTCGTAGAAACTTCAAGACAGGCTCATTCGATTGGAAATTAAAGGGCTAGTGCCCTTTATAAGTGTCAAAAGTGATTGGAGTACAACTAGCCCCCTCCCCCACGCCCATCATTTCCCCAAACATCCAATCAAAATTTGCGATAGCCATTTTGTTCAGCGTAGTTTATTTCCAGATAGAAAATGTGTTTTTGAGGAGGAAACTCCCCAAAACCTTATGGGAAAGGGTTTTAAGATATGCCCTGGGGGCATATAAGGTTTTTATAAAAGGCGTTGACGTAGAAACTTCAAAAAAGGCTCATTCGATTGGAAATTCGAAGGAATAGTGCTCTTTTTAATAGTCGAAAGTGATTGGAGGGCAACTAGCCCCCCCCCCCCGCCCATCCTTTCCCCAAACATATCCAATCCAAAGTTTCAGAGAGCCCTTGTGTTCAGCGTGGTTGATTTTGAGATAGAAAACATATTTTTGAGGAGGACAATCCCCCACAACCCTCAGGGCAAGGGTTTTAAAGGTTTTTATAGATGGCGTTGTCCTAGAAAATTTAAAAAAGGCCTCTTCGATTGAAAATTCAAAAACCTAGTGCCGTTTTTAATAGTCGAAATTGATTGGAGGGCAATTACCCCCCCCCCCCCATGCCCATCAATCCTCAAAACATATCCAATCAAAATTTTGAGATAGCCATTTTGTTGAGCATAGTTGATTTCCAGATATAAAATATATTTGTGAGGACGACACTCCCTCACAACCCTCAGGGCAAGGGTTTAAAGTTATGCCCTGGGGGCTTATAAGGTTCTTAAAGAAGGCGTTGTCGTAGGAACTTCAAAACAGGCTCATTCAATTGGAAATTAAAGGGCTAGTGCCCTTTTTAAAAGTCAAAAGTGATTGGAGTACAACTAGCCCCCCCCTGCGCTCATCATTTCCGCAAACACATCCAATCAAAATTTTGAGATAGCCATTTAGTTCAGCGTAGTTCATTTCCACATAGAAAATATGTTTTTGAGGAGGACACTCCCCCAAAGCCCTCAGGGCAAGGGTTTTAAGTTATGCCCTGGAGGCATAACTTAATTCGATTTGAAATTAAAGGGCTCATTCGATTCGAAATTAAAGGGCTAGTGCCCTTTTCAATAGTCGAAAGTGATTGAAGTGCAACTAGCCCCCCTCCCCCAATGCCAATCATTTCCCCAAACACATCCAATGAAAATTTTGAGATAGTTATTATGTTCAACCTGTTTTATTTCCAAATAGAAAATATCTTTTTGAGGAGGAAACTCCCCCACAACTCTCAGGGCAAGGGGTTTAAGTTATGCCCTGGGGGGCATATAAGGTTTTTATAGAAGGCGTTGTCATAAAAACTTCAAAAAAGGCCTATTCGATTGGAAATAAAAAAAAACCTAGTGCACTTTTTAATAGTCGATAGTGATTGGAGGGCAATTAGCCCCCCCCCCACGCCCATCATTTCCCCAAACATCCAATCAAAATTTTGAGATAGCAATTTTGTTCAGCGTAGTTCATTTCCAGATATAAAATATATTTTTTAGGAGGGCACTCCCCCAAAACCCTCAGGGCAAGGGTTTTAACTTATGCCCTGGGGGCATATAAGGTTTTTATAGAAGGCGTTGCCGTAGAAACTTCAAAAAAGGCCTATTCGATTGGAAATTCAAAAACCTAGTGCCCTTTTTAATAGTCTAAAATAATTGGAGGGAAATTTGCCCCCCCCCCCCCCCGCCCATCATTACCCAAAACACATCCAGTCAAATTTTTGAGATAGCCATTTTGTTCAACGTAGTTGATTTCCAGATATAAAATATATTTGTTAGGAGGACACTCCCTCAAAACCCTCAGGGCAAGAGTTTTAAGTTATGCCCTGGGGGCATATAAGGTTTTTATAGAAGGCGTTGCCGTAGAAACTTCAAAACAGGCTTATTCGATATTAAATTAAAGGGCTAGGGCCCTCTTTAAAAGTCGAAAGTGATTGGAGTACAACTAGCCCCCCCCCCCCCCGCCCATCATTTCCCCAAACACAAAATTTTGAGATAGCCATTTTGTTAAGCTTTATGGCATGGGGGGGGGGGTGCTTACTCTCCGATTATTCTTGACTTTAAAAACGGATCTAGAACTTTCAATTCAAATCAAATGAGGCTTTTTTCAAAGTCTATACGATTAACTCTTTGATAAAAACCTTATATATGAACAATAGACAGCTGGTATAACTTGTGGACAGCGATTGACAACAATGAATGGATTGCAAAAATATCTCCAATAAGGGGGTTTAGACCATTTCGCTCGCTGACACAAAGGGATCACGACTGTTTGAAATTGACCTTAATAGGATTTTGTGTTCCAAAGAAATTTGGCATCTGTCACAGAGTATGTATTTTAACCTTATAATTGGATAATTATAATAGATTTACTATGTGTTCTTCCCATACACACTTTACCTTATTAACGTGTTGAGGGTGGGGGTGGCGTACTGGGAATAAAGGAAAAACCCTTACTGTCAACAGGCGGAGCGGGGGAGGGGTATGTAGGAGACTCATCCAATACGGGGCGGAACTTCACTTATCTCCTCCGTTTCCGACTTAGGAAATTAGACAGACTCATTGGGCTGTAGAATGTTGGACCGTTTGAGCTGTGGAAATACTCAAAAATACTTTATATTTTCAGTTATTGCAAGATTGATTTCATAGATTGTGGAATGGTGATTCCCCTGGGCCATGATTTGGATGAGCCTCAACTCATAATATGCAATTTTGATTAATTGTTCCGTTTTATGTGCATATATTATTTTATATATGTTATTTTGAGTTATACTTCTATTGCATTGCGTTCATTTTTAAGCCTTGAGATAAAACTGAAACCTTAGCGTAGACTTTCACATGCATAATTGAGCAGCGACAGAGAAAGTAATACAAATGCAAATAATCTGTCTTTTGAAAATGTCTTTTTTTCAAAACACACGAACAAAATCGTCCAAAGGAACCTGAAGTGCAATCTCTGACATTTCCATTGATTCTTTATTCCCGTTACTTTCAGATGTAAAATTTAGAATATTATGGAATGGGTTTAGTCCTCCCCTCCCTGAATAATTCACATTTGGAAAACCCACCCCTGGGAAATTCCTCCCCCTCAAAGAACATTTTCTTTTCCTGGTGACAATTCCCCTGCATTAAATTCGACCTAGCAGAAATTTATTTATTAATTTACATTAATATCAGCACTAAATTTATTTATTAATTTACATTAATATCTATTGTATGTTTGTTTGCATTGGTTGTTTATTTAATGATTGTTTGATTTTTTTTATATGCCCCCATGACATAACTTACAACGCCTACCCCCGGGCCCTGGTGGGCTGTGTCGACACCGGAGTTTTTTTTTATCGGAACTTCCAACTATTTTAACAAAATGTCTATCTCAAAATTTTTATCTGATGCATTTAGGGCATGGAGGAGGGGGGGGGGGGGCTAGTTGCCCTCCAATCTCTTTTGACTCTTAAAAAGTGAACAAGAACTTTCAATTTCCAATCAAATGAGCCCTCACTAAAGTTTATACGAGCATCTCTTCCAAAAGAAATAATGGGAAGGATTTGGATAATCCTTAAATTACAACCCTTGCCCTGAGGGCTCTGTGGGGGGAGGGGGGTATTGTCATCTTCAAAGACCTAATTTCCAGAACTTAAAACTACGTTCAATAAAATGGCTGTCTCAAAATTTTTATTGGATGTGTTTGGGGAAAAGGTGGCGTAAGAGGGGGGTTAGTTGCCCTCAAATCACTTTTGACTATTAAAAAAGGCACTAGCCCTTTGAATTTCCAATCGAACGAGCTTTTTTGACGACCACACCTTCTATAAAAACCTTATATGCCCCCAGGGCATAACTTAAAACCCTTGCCCTAAGGGTTGTGGGGGAGTGTCCTACTCAAAAACATATTTTCTATCTGGAAATCAACTCCGCTGAACAAAATGGCTATCTCAAAATTTTGATTGGATGTGTTTGGGGAAATGATGGGTGTGAGGGGGGGGGCTAGTTGCCCTCCAATCTCTTTCGACTATTAAAAAGGGCGCTCGTCCTTTGAATTTCCAATCGCATGAGCCTGTTTTGAAGTTTCTACGACAACACCGTCTATAAAAATCTTATATGCCCCCGGGGTATAACCTAAAACCCTTGCCCTGAGGGTTGTGGGGGAGTGTCCTCCTTAAAAATATATTTTCTATCTGGAAATCATTTCCGCTGAACAAAATGGCTATCTCAAAATTTTGATTGGATGTGTTTGGGGGAATGATGGGCATGGAGGAATGATTGGCGTGGGGGAATGGGGGAATGATTCCGGTCAAAAATCATGGTTGCATCAATAGCTGCAACCTAGTAAAGAGTGAACCACGGCCCATATTAACCATATTAACCATTGTTTTTCGATTAATAACCATCGTTATTAACCATCCGGTCTAAAATCATGGTTGCATCAATAGCTGCAATCTATTAAAGAGTGAACCACGGCCCATATTAACCATTGTTTTTCCGGTGCAAAATCATGGTTGCATCAATAGCTGCAACCTAGTAAAGAGTGAACCACGGCCCATATTAACCATATTAACCATTGTTTTTCCGGTCCAAAATCATGGTTGCATGAATAGCTGTATTCTATTAAAGAGTGTACTACGGCCCATATTAACCATATTAACCACTGTTTTTCCGGTCCAAAATCATGGTTGCATCAATAGCTGCAACCTAGTAAAGAGTGAACCGCGGCCCATATTAACCAAAAATTTAAAAAACTTTTTCTTCAAAAGCTGTTTATTGAGAGAAAATTGCCATTTGTAACTTATTCAGGAATTATAGTTATTATTTCGAACAATATTAATTGTAAAATATTGTTTCGAGCACAAATTTAGAGGAATTTTGAAAAAGAGCCTAAGACCCCTCGAAAATTGCGTCGGATAGAAACAAAATATCTACCACTAAAAATTCCACAAAAAAGGTGTGGGGTCAAAACATAAAGTACAGGGCCACTAAGGAAAATAAATAAGGAAATTAATAAGGAAATAAAATAAATAAGGAAAATAAAAACTTATTTTCTCTGACAGATACTTTTTTTATTGAAAAAAAGGAATCGGAAAAATAACTGCCTCTTCATTTCAAGATATACCTTCCCCCAACTCCCTATTTTCCTACATTTTTGAGAATTGTTACGCTGCTAGGAAATTCGCCAAGATGTTATTGCTGGTGGTGATTGTCTTTGTAGGGTTTTGCAAATGGTGATCTCTACCCATACAAGTTTTACAAACTTTGGGTTGTGTTGTTAATGTGTTTTATTTTTCTTAATAGAACCCTTTTTTTATAAGAAAGGAACCTTTGAAAAGGATTGGCCCAAAAACAACTAGTTTAGGAATCAGATGTCTCCTCATGGAACATGTTTTTCGATGCATGTTAAGAAATTGCTACCGTATAAAGGGCTTCTTATTGGGGTGAGGACGCCCTTTTCCACAAGAATGGCAAGATTTTCCATTGTAAAGTTTTTTTTTAGTAGTATATGGTGACTTCAAGTGTGTTCAGTTCGGTTGCTAATTAACATTAGAAAAAAACAGTAGAAATCTAAAGTTAAAATAAATTGTATCTTGAAAGTAAAATTCGTTATCACTGAGAGGAGAGGAGGTGGGATTTTTTAAAAAAAATGTACACCTTCAGAATCATCTTTGCCGAAAACTCTATCCAGGAAATTTAAATCCCCCCTCCGTCTAAGGCTTTGCTGAAAGCTGAGCTTTTTGAATTTTTTATTGTTTATATCGTGCCCCACAATTTATTGATTTCATGGTCAGTAAAACAGGATTGGGAGCTGTATGAACTGATTTGTTATTTTCTGCAGGCCAATTAAGTATTTTCTTGTTTCTGGTCCAGTCTTGGTGTGTCGGTTTTGTTTTTTCAGTAAAATGCTTGTTTTTCAAGAATTCTAAAAGTACAGGGAAATATCAAGAGCCAGTTTGTTTGAATGTGAATATGTTGCATAAACCGCGAAGCAATAATTTTTGCTCATTTTAAGTTCCAACTTTGCTCTTTATTTTTATTAAATAAAAAAAAACAAGTTTTTTAAACTGAAAGTAAGGAGCGGCATTAAAACTTATAACGAACAGAAATTATTCCGAATATGAAAGGGGCTGTCCCCTCCTCAACGCCTCGCTCTTTACGCTAAAATTTTTTATTCTTTAAAAAATAAAGTTGTGAGACATTTAGTGAGGCAATTAGTCCCCCCCGTCCTTTTTTCCCCAAACCCATCCGATAAAAATTTCAAGATAGCTATTTTGTTAAAAATAGATCAAACATCAGATGATAAAAACTCCGAGATAGACACAAACCCATTTTTCACTTTGATATTGTTACTTTGATACCAGCTTTAATACTTCGATGAACATTTGATTTTTTTTTTAGTTTGATTTTGAAGTAAGGAATATTTAAAAACTTGAAACTTTTTGCAATCAAAAACGAACAAAAATTAATTTAAAAAAGTTTCTTAAAAATAAGTCTTAAAAATAAAAGTAAAGGAAATTTTAAAATAAAGATCTGCTTATACAAATACCTTTTAAAATTCAAACTCAAAAAGACCATGAATTATTATTGGAGAATACAATAAACAACAAGTTAAATAAACAATCAATGCAAAATGTATACAACAAGTAATAATATAAATGAATAAATAGATCTTAAAGCAAGTAATTCTTAGATTGAATATGAAAATCAAGCTTAAAAGGAAAAGAAAAATATTTTGCTATTGAAGTATAAATGAAACTTAAAACGAACAGAAACTAAAATAAACAATCAATGCAATCAAACATGCAATAGATATTAATGTAAATGAAAAAATAAATCTTTAAACGAGTAAAACCTAAATTGAATATGCAAATCAAGCTTGAAACGAATAAAAATCACTACAAACAAGAGTTCGGGTAGCGCCTCATTCTCTCACTGTAAAAGTCTAAAACCTACTGCGTCATTGGCACTTTACTGAAAACTATATGCGTCTTGAACAGTCTTGGAAAGTATAAACGACATCAAACTGAATATTTGATGTATAATGATATTAATTGTTGAAAGATCTAGCAGTTCAAGAATTTATTTCATTGTTATTTTATTTTTATTTTCAAAGCTGCAAGAACTGGAAAAGAGAATATTTGTAATATAATTTGTTTTCAGTGCCAATGACGCAGTAGGCTTTTGGTTTTTACAGTTAAGGAAGGGAGCAGTATCCAAAATCTTGTTTGCAATGAAACTATATTCGTCTTGTAGAAAGAACTAATAAATTAAACTGAATATTTGATATATAATGATATTAATTGCTGAAACCTCATCAGTTCAAAAATTTTAATGTTTATTTTCAATATTAAGTACAAAAGAAAATATTTGTAAAAAAATTTGTTTTCAGTGAAGCGCCAATGACGCAGTAGGTTTTAGACTTTCACAGTGAGAGAAGGAGGCGATACCCAAACTCTTGTTTGTAGTGATTTTTTTTTCGTTTCAAGTTTGATTTGCATATTCAATTTAAGTTTCACTCGTTTTAAGATTTATTTATTCATTTACATTAATATACATTGTATGTTTAATTGTATTGATTGTTTTTTTAATTTCTGTTCGTTTTAAGTTTCATTTATACTTCAATAGGAAAATATTTTATTTCGTTTTAAGCTTATTTTGATATTCACCCTACAGCATTACTCGCTTTAAGATTTATTTATTCATTTATATTATTACTTGTTGTACGTTTTTTACATTGATTGTTTATTTAATTTCTGTTAAGGTTTTATTTATTCATTAATAGAAATTTCTGGTCGTTTTGAGTTTGAATTTTAACAGGTATTTGTATCTGCTGAGCTTAAGTTTAAAATGGCCTTTATTTTTCTTTGAAAAACTTATTTTTCTGAAAGTGTTTTTTTTAATTGATCACAGGCAGCGCAATAGCGCTGCCTAAGTAAAGAACGATGTTGGCACAATGTATTTTTTTTTCTTGGTTTCAGACCAGGGAACTTCGTATCGAAGGAGTTGTCGTAGAAACTTCGAAAAGGGCTCATTCGATTGAAAATTGGAGTAGCTCGTGCCCTTTTTAATAAAAAAGTGATTGGAGGGCAACTAGCCCCACCCCACGTCATCATTCCCCCGAACAAATCTAATCAAAATTTTGGGATAGCCATTTTGTTCAGCGTAGTTGATTTCCAGATAGAAAATATGTTTTTGATAAGGTCACTCCCCCACAATCCTCAGGCAAGGATTTTAAGTTATGCCCTGGGGGCATATAAGAACGATGTTGGCACAATGTGTTTTTTTTTTCCTTTAGAACAGGGCACTTGGTATCGAAGAAATTGTCGTAGAAACTTCAAAAAGGGCTCAATCAAATGGAAATTGGAGTGGCTTGTGCCCTTTTTAATAGTCGAAAGTGATTGGAAGGCAACTAACACCCCTTCCATACCCACCATTTCCCAGAATACATCCAATTAAAATTTTGAGATAGCAATTTTGTTCAGCGTAGTTGTTTTCCAGATAGAAAATATGTTTTTGAGGAGGTCACTCCCCCACAATCCTCAGACAAGGGTTTTACCTGGGGGCATATAAGAACGATATTGGCACAATGTATTATTTATTATTTTTTTCCTTCAGACCAGGGCCCTTCGTATCGAAAAAGTTGTCGTAGAGACTTCGAAAAGGGCTCATTCAATTGGAAACCGGAGAGGCGTGTGCCCTTTTTAGTACTCGAAAGTGAATGGAAGGCAACTAACACCCCTTCCACGTCCATAATTTCCCGAAACACATCCAATCAAAATTTTGAGATAGTCATTTTGTTCAGCGTAGTTGATTTCCAGATAGAGATTACGTTTTTGAGGAGGACAATCCCCCAGAGCCCTCAGGGCAAGGGTTGTAAGTTATGCCCTGAGGAATATAAGGTTTTTATAGAAAGTGTTATCGTAAAAACTTCAAAAAGGGCTCATTCGATTGGAAATTCAAAGGGCTAGTGGCCTTTTTAATAGTCGAAAGTGATTGGAGGGCAACTAACCCCCCTTTCACGCCCACCATTTTCCCAAACACATCCAATCAAAATTTTAAGATAGCCATTTTGTTGAAAGTAGTTGAAACTTCTGGAAAAAAGGTCTTTGAGGATGACAACCCCGCCCCCCTCCCCACCACCCTCAGGGCAAGGGTTGTAAGTTATGCCCTGGGGGCAAATACGGTTTTTATAGAACGTGTTGTCGTAAAAACTTCAAAAAGGGCTCATTCGATTGGAAATTGAAATGGCTAGTGCCCTTTTTAATAGTCGAAAGTGATTGGAAGGCAACTAACATCCTTTCCAAGACCACCATTTTCCCAAACTCATCCAATAAAAATTTGAGACATTCTTTTTGTTCCACGAAGTTAAAGTTTAGGAAATAATACCTTTGTGCAGGGCAAGGGTTATAAGTTATGCCCTGGAGGTATATAAGTTTTCATTGAAATCTTTGTCGTAGAAACTTGAAAAAGAGCTCATTCGATTGGAAATTCAAAGGGCTAGTGCCCTTTTTAATAGTCTAAAGTGATTTGAGGGCGACTAACCCCCCTCTCACGCCTACCTTTTCCCCATTTTGTTCAGCGTAGTTGATTTCCAGATAGAAATTATGTTTTTGAGGAGGACACTCCCCCACAGCCCTCAGGGCAAGGGTTATAAGTTATGCCCTTGGGGCATATAAGGTTTTTATAGAACGCGTCGTCGTAGAAACTTCAAAAAGGGCTCATTTGATTGGAAATTGAAAGGGCTAGTGCCCTTTTTCATAGTCAAAAGTGATTGAAAGGCGACTAACACCCCTTCCACGCCCACCATTTCCCCAAAAACATCAAATCAAAATTTTGAGATAGTCATTGTTTTCCACGCAGTTTAAAGTTCAAGAAATTATACCTTTGATTAGAACACTCTCCCCACAGTCTTCAGGGCAAGGGCACATAAGTTTTTTTGAAATCTTTGTCGTAAAAACTTGAAAAAGGGCTCATTCGATTGGAAATTGAAATGTCTAGTGCCCTTTTTAATAGTCGAAAGTAATTGAAGGGCACCTAACCCCCCTCTCACGTCCACCATTTCCCCAAACACATCTACTCAAAATATTTAGATAGCCATTTTGTTCAACGTAGTTGAAAATTTTAGAAATTAGGTCTTTGAGGATGACAACCCCTCCACCCCCACAGCCCTCAGGGCAAGGGTGGACGTTATGCCCTGGGGGCATAACAGGTTTTTATAGAAAGTGAGGGTGTAGAAACTTCAAAAGGGCTCATTCAATTTGAAATTCAAAGGGTCAGTGCTATTTTAATAGTCGAAAGTGATTGAAGGGCAACTAACCAATAAAAATTTTGAGATATCTATTTTGTCCAACGTAGTTGAAAGTTCTGGAAATTAGGTCTTTTAGGATGATAACGCCATCAGAGCCCTCATTACAAGGGCTGTAAGTTATTCCCTGGGGGCATATAAGGTTTATATAGAAAATTGTTTTAGAAATTTCAAAAAGGGCTCATTTGATTGCAAATTGAAATTGCCCTATTTAATAGTCGAAAGTGAGTGGTGAGCAATTAACCCCCTTCTCACGCCCAAAATTTCCCCAAACACATTCAATCAAAATTTAGAGATGGCCATTTTGTTCGACGTAGTTTGAAAGTTCTGGAAACTATGTATTTAAGGATGGCAAACCCCCCAGAGCCCCCAAGGCAAAGGTTGTATGTAATGCCCTGGGGACATATAAGTTTTTTATAGATTGAGTTGTCGTAAAAACCTCAAAAGGGGCTCATTCAATTGGAAATTGAGATGGCTACTGCCCTTTTTAATAGTTGAAGATGTTTGGAGGGTAGCTAACCTCCCTCTCACGCCCACCATTTCCCCAAACACATCCAATAAAAATTTTCGGATAGCCTTTTTGTTCAACGTTGCAGATATTTCTGGTTATTAGGTCTTTGAGGATGACAACCCTCCCCCCCAGCCCTAAGGGCAAGGTTTGTAAGTTGTGCTTTGGGGCATATAAGGTTTTTATTGAAAGCGTTGTCTTAGACACTTCAAAAGGGCTCATTTGATTGGAATTTGAAAGGACTCGTGCCTTTTTTAATATTTGAAAGTGATTGGAGATCGACTAACGCCCCTCTCACGCCCACCATTTTCCCCGACACATCGAATCAAAATTTTGAGAAAGCTATTTTGTTTAACGTAGTTGAAAGTTCTGGAAATTAGGTCTTAGAGGATGACAACCACCCTCGCAGCCCTTAGGTTAAGGGTTGTAATTTTTGCCCTGGGAGCATATAAGGTGTTTATAGAAAGCGTTGTCGTAGAAACTCAAAAAGGGCTCATTCGATTGGAAAGCGAAAGGCCTAGTGCCCTTTTTAACAGCTTTAGTCTTTCAAAAATCGAAAGTGATTGGAAGGCTTGACATTTTTATAGTAAAGATCGATGTGGGTATAATGTATTATTTTTTGTTGCTCTTGTTTTTAATCCAGGGTACTTCGTATCGAAGGAGTTGTCTTAGGAACTTCGAAAAGGGCTCATATGATTGAAAATAGAAAGGGCTGATGCCCTTTTTAATAGTCTAAATAGATTGGAGGGAAACTAATCCCCCTCCCACGCCCACCCTCCCATTTGCCTTTATGCTTTAAAACTAAATTTTGCTTTAAGGTTAGATCAAAATGCACTGTTTTAATGCTAATTCCCTTTAAGGCATCTCAGCAGTATTCCAAGAACGACTGAGGGTATTATGTTCAAACTCTCGGGGCTACTTCTTCCCTAAAATTTAACCAAATCAAAATAGCGTAAGTGTATCCAAGCTATCAAATAAAGGAAAAAAAATTTTTTGCGAATAGTATCAAGTTTTCCCTTTCTGGTTTATTAGAGGAAGTATGAAACTAAATTAAACACTACTATTTGTGTCCGGATTTTTAAAAGGGTGTATGTTGTTAAAAATTGCTGAAAATTTTTCTTCCAGCATACAAATAGCAGGCCAAACTATAAATTCTTAAAAAAAAACGAAAAGATCTAAAGTATTATTTTCTTTTTCCCCGAAAAGACTATGTCAGTATAAAACGAACAGAAATTAATTAAAAAAACTTTTTCCACAAAATAATTTTCTCAAAGAAAAGTAAAGAACTCCATGAAACAAAAAATGAGCAAAAATTAAATCAAATAATCTACCAGCGTGAAACTACCACAAATCAGCATTGATAAATAAATGAAACCCAAAACGAACAGAAATTACAATAAATAACCGAGTCAAACTCAAAACGAGCAGAAATTAACATAAGTTGGGCTCAAAACCCCTATGCCTTCCCAAGGCCAGAACATAATTTGCACTTTACTGAAAAAAATACAAATGAATGGATACATTCATTTATACAAATGGTCCAGTACAAATACAAATGGTCCGTCAGCCGCTAATTAAATCCGGGAGATTGTGTTTTTCACTAAGAAATAGTTTAGTTTCAGTAAGGAATAAGTTTTGTAAAAATTGTATCGATATCACTGTCGCTATCGAGTGTCGATATCACATCTGTCGATATCACTTCTGCTATCGACACTAAAAAATAAAATTAAGGAAAGCTCTATGAAGATGTAATTTGTTAATATGTATGTGTATGTGTACATATATGTATGTGTATATCGGTATATGTATGTGTATGTGCTTGTACATACATCTGTACGCCTCCTTTTGTATGGTGTGTTTGGGGAGGAGTTAGTCCGTCTTCCCCTGTTGATGAGTTGATTAAAGTTAGTAATTTTTTTTTAATTTTTTTTTTTATTTTTTTGGTGGGTTGAGGAGTCTGGAAAGGTGAGTTACCTATTGTTTTGTATTTTATTTTTAAGGGTAGTTTGAAATAGAAAATTGAAGATTTGGTTTAAATCTCTATAACTAGAATATTAGTAGAGTAACAATTAATTTAAATCTATGTGTTAAATATTTTTTGCTCCCGACTCGGTCGAGTTTTCTCTCTGTCGGGAATTTAATGTGTCGTGTAAATATGGTATTAATATTAAAACCTTGAACCTTGAACACTAGATGTAGCAATTTCCTTTAAAATGAGCAGTTTTCTTTTAAAATGAGCTGTTGAATTTTAAAATTCAACGGTTTTCTATGATATTCCAGTGCCCCGCCAACAGTGGAGAAAAAACAGAAAAAAGATGCTTTCTATGTAGAACATCGAAACATCAAAAGTGATTGCAGCCACTTTTCTTGTTTTTCAAGCAGAAGGACTGTAAGTTTCCTCTGTAGGGTTTCAAACCATCAGGCCACGGTGGCTCTGATGGTCTACTATGTGGTTTGATCTGACACCATTTTTATGAGTTTTGAGCTGTTTTTTGTCGCTATGAGACCTGTCCGTACTAATACCTTATGATAAAAGCTATAAATACACCTAACTTGTGGGTTGTGCGATCTTGCATATGATGATGTGGTTTTTGTCAAACATTGTATTGTCTTTTAAAGCAAAGGTTTTGTTACAGACAAAAAAACACCAAGCCATCTTAGGCCAGTACAGCTACGCGCGCTCCTCCTCAGTCCTAATCTATTCAAAGCCTCCCCCTTTACACCCTCTCAGGAAATTCCCATTTCCTTTAAATCTTTCTTTATGATATACTCCCACACCAACCACAGACGACTTGCTTTCCGTTTAGCCCTAGACAGTTGGCCGAAAAGGACAATCTTCGGCAATCTGTCATCCTTCATCCGCAGAACATACCCTAGCCATTTAACCTTTCTCTCACTTCAGCCCTAGAAAGCAGGATAGAACTACACTTTTCTTACAGCCTAAAGTTTGAAATACGGTCAGTCAGCCGGGTACCTAGAACAATCCGTAGGCAATTTCTCTAAAAAAACATCTAGTCAATGTTCATCCGCTTTTCGGAGCGCCCATGCTTCAAGCCATATTTGACCACTGTTATCACTGTAGCTTCTAATATTCTGATCTTGGTTTGCAGACTTATTTTCTATTCTTTCAAAGTTTTTTTTAGCTGTGATAACACACCCTGAGCCTTGGTCATTCTACTTTTAACATCTTCACGGCTCTTACCGTCATCTACACGGCTCCTACTAATAATATTGAAAGAAAGACTTATTCTGAGGTGAAATCCGTCCAGACAAGACAGTGACTTGAACCTAGCCTATTCCATCTCCATCCAATCGGCATGGCTAAATAGGTTAATCCATCTCGTAGGATACCAGCACTGCATGGAAGTACGAGCCATGATCAACAATTTTATTTTCACATAAAACAGGCTTGAAACAAATCAAAACAAAAAAAAAAAATATACCGAATAAATCGAAATAAAAGTATGTATTACATCAGCCATTATTGCACAAAAATATTTGATATGAATGTGAACAAAGGAAACAACAGAAAGAGAGAGAGAGAGATTGGAGACAGACATATAAGCAGTGACAGTGCCAGACCAAGGTGAAAATTGTGCAAGACTCACAGCTTTTGACCCTACTGGGGAAGGGGGTGGGCTGCTTGTATGTAAAAATAGATATATAAGGTCTAGAAACAGTTTTTTACACTTTTGTAAGTTTTATAACATTAAATTGATGTTTCTCAAATTCCTTTATAGTTGATTGACTTGACAAGCTCAATACACTTTCTTGGACCTTAAACTACTATTATATTAAATGAACTAAGGAAAGCTTCAGCTCGTCGAACAATTCGTCCCCTCTAATTTTACCTTGATCATTCCCAATTTAAATAAGCTGTTCCATTTGTCTGCACTTGATCAAAAGTGGTTGTTGATCAGACAGTTTGTCTAGCTTGAAGAGAAATTCAAATTTTGAAGTATTCTCTATCTCTACCCTCATAGTCAAAACCCTTCCTCCTGATTTTTGTGGTTTTGGGTACTTGTATGATATACACCCTACTTCGCAATTTATTCATTCATTGACGCATTATAGAACCGATTTTTTTCGTCAGTTTCTTTCAGCTTAGCGTGAGACAAGACAAAGAGAAGTGACAGAATAGACGGAAAATATATAACTTGGGCTTGGGCACTTGGGCGTGTATCATACAAGGTTGTATGGTTTTGAATTTCTTGGTTTTGTACTTGGTTTTGGTTTTGTACCAAGTACTTAGTTTTGAATTTCACTTCAATTTTTAGTTCTTTAAATAACTTTTTTGCTTTCACCAAACTTTAGAAAACTTTTTGCTTTCATACAAACCATTTCTCACTAAAGTCGGCTAAGAAATCCGAAATGGATTCCAATATATCTACAGCTTGAGGAAAGATTATCACCTTGGATTGTAACATCTTACTTGCCAAGGTTAATTGGAAAGAGGAAGTCATAACAGGTAGGGAACTAAGAAACCGAAATCTTCAAGCGCTGTGCCTAAGAAGTTTGCCTCGCTCCCAAATCATCTTCAAACGAGGGAACATCATAAAAATTGCAGAGAACTTAGTGAACTTCAATGATTTAAAACCGTATTTCAGATTTATACGATCACCCTTTCCATAAATACCTAATACGGCACTTGGGCTCAACTTACAACCCCTTGCTCTGAGGGCTGTTGGGGGTGTGAGTGTGACTGTCATCTTCAAAGATACAATTACAGTATTTTTCTACTACGCTGAACAATATGACTATCCCAAAATATGGATTGGATATATTTGGGAAAATGATGGGTGAAGGGGGCTGGTTGCCCTTGAATCCCTTTCAACCCACTAAAAGGGCGCTACACATTGCAATTTCCAATCAAATGCGCCCCTTTTGAAGTTTCTACAACAGCTCCTTCTATATCTAGCGTCATGGTCTAAAACCAAAAAAGGGGGAGCTGCTTCCGATCACTTATATATTTGAAAAGGACACTAGAACTACCGATCACCAGGTTATTGAGCCCCTTTTGAAGTTTTCACGGCTACCATTTCTATAAAAGCCTTATATGCCTCCAGGGCATAACTTACAAACCTTGCCCTGAGAGCTATGGGGGGAGGGGGTTGTCATCCTCAAAGATATCATTTCCAGGCCTTTCAACTACGCTGAACAAAATGGCTATCTCAAAATTTGGATCGGATGTGTTTGGGGAAATTATGGGTGTGGGAAAGGGGTTTTGCTGGTTGCTCTCCAATGACTTTCAACTATTAAAAGGGCACTAGAACTTGAAATTTCAAATTAAATGAGTCCATTTTGAAGTTTCAAAAACAACTATTTCTATACGAAGTGCCCTGGTCTAAACAAACAAAAAAAAAAATAATAAAAATAAATAACACATTGAGACATCGTTCTTTATTTAAGCAGCGTTATTGCGCTGCCTATGAAATAACCAAGAGCTAGTTTTATGGTATTAGTTTTGGCAAAAATGTTTCAAAATTTGTCAAAAAGTCTTTCCCTAGCAGCAAAGCCTTAAATGTTATCCCTTATTATATTCTAATTTTTGATACCCTACTTAAAACCCAAAATCTATAAAGCGTAAATATACAGGAAAAATAAAAAATGTCTGCTCTTCATATATATTTTATATTTCATTGTGTTTTGTATATATGTAGTTATAAATTTGGTTAAGATACTATAGAAAAAATTGCTGAATATTTCTATCTCTCTCTCTCTCTCTCTCTCTCTCTCTCTCTCTCTCTTTCTCTGTCTCTCTCTGTCTCTCTCTCTCTCTCTCTCTATCTCTCTCTCTCTCTCTCTCTCTCTCGTTCTCTCTCTATAAATCACTCTTTCTCACTCTCTCTCTATGGTTGAAGGTGGCACTAGTGTTGAAAAATATCACCAACATCGCCTAACGTTTGGTTTTCCTTCACGTTTTTTCAATATAACAATAAAGTAAATTTAGTCAAATAGGCGAAATTAGTTTAGTAATAAATGCCTGATCCCAATTCCTGAAAAAGAATACAACTACTAGGCTCGGAACATTGCCAAGAACTGTCTCGATCTAGATGGCGTTTGTAATGTTTTGTTGTCAATGGATGCGCCAGTTTCAGCCGTTGCAAGTTAGGCATACTATTTGGTCTCAACCATAATCATAGTTAAAAGTAGTGAAAGAGCTCCATTCCAATTTATTATTTTGCCTGTGAGTATTACGAAGACACTAACCCCCTGACCAGGGGGGTAATGTCCTTTGACGTCCTTTGTTTACGTCCTTTGACGTAAACATCACTTTTAAATATCTTAAAACCTTGAACCCCTGATATCTTAAATATTCCCTAGTCTAATGCGAAAAAGCTAATGCGAATTCAGCGAAAAAGCTTTATTTCAAATATCAATCGAATATAATAAAGAGAAAAAAAGAGAAATAACAATGTTTAAGATACGTAAAATTCATAATATAGCATAACTATTGAACAACATATACATAATGTAGGTAATAAAAAAGAGACACAAAGATTGACAAATTAAAAAAATATATTACATATCATGGCGCTAAGTGCCTAAATGCCCAAATTTGGCATATCACCGGGTAAAAATAACTATCGTCTAGATGAATGATTCCAATTCTTATTAGGCCAATATTATTATGGCCCAATATAGCCCTTTCTAGCCTAATATTATTATAACATGAGTTCGTAGCCCTTAACATTTATTCCGTTAAAATTCCAGAATAAATGTAGCCCCTTAACATTTGTAGCCCCTTAACATTTGTAGCCCCTTAACATTTGTAGCCCCTTAAGATTTATTCCAGTGAAAATAACTATCATCTAGATGAAGGATTCCAATTCTTATTAGGCCAATATTATCATAGCCTAATATAGCCCTATCTAGCCCAATATTATTATAACATTTGTAGCCCCTTAATATTTATTCCGGTAAAAAAAAGATTAATTACGTTTTCAGACTACACCGCCTTCCTAATTATAATAAAACTGTAGCGGAAACATTGAAAAACAGAGTTTAAACAATAAGACAGTGAGGCAGGGGCGTAATTTGTCATGGGGCAGGGAAGAGGGCATCTGCCCCTCCCACACCACTGTTTGACCCTCCCCCCCCCCCAGCTGAGATTTAGTTTCTCCAAAATCTTGACAAAATTAAGATAAGCCTGCATAGTTCAAGCGTTCACAGAAAATGGGTCAGTTTTCTTTAATATATGAAGAATACGATTTCTCGACAAATTTACGGAAGTAAATTGCACCGTTAGATTGGGGTATTTATATCATTAGATTCATTAGTTTCATATTTATCATTACTTATACAATTAGATTCATTTGTTTCACATTTATTTTTTTTACCAAGCCAGAATTTTCGCATAACTTAAGACTTTCTTGCAGGAACTGATCTTAACTTGATTAATAAAACAGAAAAAAAGTCCTATTTTCGGAAGTCTTTCATCTAAAATTGCTTATTAAATAGAAGAATTTTTTTTTATTTTCGGAAGTGTTTCATCAGGTATTCTTTTCGGAAGCCTTTTCAGGGTATTATTCACTCTGAAAAATGTAGAAGCTAATGTAAATTGATAAAGCTGAATCTCAGCATAAAAAAATTATCACCTTAAATTGAAACATTAAAATCATAAAATTCCAGAACAATTATATAACTATAAATTAAGATAATTATATTATAGTTAGTTAATTATAATTTCAATAATCATAATTATATAAAATCATATATAAACAATATAAAATGATCCTAACTAATTAGTGATTAATTATATCAGGAAGTAGGAAGTATGTCTAAACCTTTTTTCAAAATCTCCCTTATAAATGAATTGCAGCCCCTTCAAAGTTGCTTACAGACCTGGTTGAGAGGCTCTAATTTAGAATAATGCAATATTATGATAAATTCTACAATAATAAGATAATTAAAAAAAAAAACCAGTTGACTTATTAATAGTAATTGGCGATCCTAAGCCAGTGGCGGATCAAGGGGGCGCCCCCCCCCCTAACGTAGTATAAAGTAGTGTAATTTACTTAATTAACGCAAGTTTGCGTTAATTAAACTAGCTCCTAACGCAATTTTATCGGATCAACCTATTTTGCCCCCCCCCCTAAAAAAAAAATCCTGGATCCGCCCCTGTCCTAAGCCATGAAATGTCTCAAAATACTTTAAACTATGCGTCAAAGAGGGTTAAAAAAAAAGTCCAGTAACTTCGAATATGAAAGTTTGAGGAAATAAAAGAAATGCCACTTTTCATCTTGAAACGGTGATATTTTGTCAACATTTAAAGTTTAATCCTCCAAACAAATTTTTAGTTCTTAACACTTTTGTACTAGTAAAATGAATTGAAAACCTAATTAAAAATGTTACTTTCTAAAAAATGACATTTAAATTGACACATTGTTTAAGATTTCTAGCACCAAATTTAAAACTTAAATTCATTAGAATTTTAAACCTAAAAGCTCTAAAATTGATTTATTATTATCATAGAAGCAAGCTTCAAAAGTGAAAAAGATTATTTGAAAACTAATAATCCAAGGGACCCAAAATTCAGACTGCAAGTAATTTTGGACAACTAACTAAGCTTATTACTTTCAAGACAGAAGATTGAAATGAAATGATCGAGGCATGTTTCAAAATTCAAAAGGTTAAGCAACGTCCCTATCCAAATTCAAGTTGGAATATATGATTGAAAGTATGACGTCTTTCAAGATAGTCTTCGAGTATAGTTTAAACCAAAAGACTATATTTCTTAGGCTTTTTTTAAACTTCGCAATGAAAACCCCATCCCCCCAAAATACCAATAGGCGATACAGGGTTATAAGATAGATAAACAGAACAAATTTAAAAATTTTACTAGCTTTATCACACTCAAGAATGTTTAAGCTATCATTCAAACATCTCCTAAAGTTTGTACAAAGTAAACCCGAATTAAGAAAAGGCGAAAATACGGAGAATAAGGTGGAAGACAACCTTAAAAGCAAAAAGCAATAAGATTTTTTGGCACAAAGCGAAAAAACACCGAAAAATGCAAACTTTCAATATGTGAAAGGTGGAGCAAAGATTACAAGTGAACTTTAAAAAACTTGATGACGAAGGCTACAGAAGCATAGATTAATGAATATAATATAGATGGTGCTGTCTCTTTTTGATAATTTTGTCCTCTACAAGGATTAGGTGAAATAATTTAATATCAGTAATATCCATGGGCGCCCATAAGAGGGGGGGCAGGGGGGGCCCCCCCCCTTCCCCTGGCTGAATGATGCTGACTTATTTTTATATATTTTTTCTGAGAATTCTATTGTATAGCATTAAAAGTGCCAATTAGACGAGGTTTGCCCCCCCCCCAGAATTCAGCTTATGGGCGCCCATGGTAATATCACTACTAAACGTACAACTATCCAAGCTTGAATACTACGCAGCTTTTTGTTTAACCAATTTTAATGGGTTAATTTTTGTTTAATCAATTGTATTATAATCATTCTATAAAAACGTTTCTTATATTCATTAATTTATTGCAAAGAAATGAGAGAATGGGAAAATAATGGGTTAAAATAAAAAGTAAAAATACGGTAAAAATTGTTGGAAAGATGCTCTCTTAAAATACATGATCAAAATTCAATTTAATGGGTTTTACTCGAATTATTTCTCGAAAGAACTAACTTATAATAACTGGGTGTTTACCCAACGAGTTTAAATTATGGATAAAAAAAATCTTAAAAAACTTTTACGTTTAAAATATATCTCTTAAAAATTGTAAAATGGCTAATTTCCGACATTTTTAACCAAATAAACTAGTACTGACAGCAATTGTACTGCATATTATGACATCAATCAGGTGTTAAAAAGGTGTGGCTATTATTCTCTCCAAAAATAAGAAAGAATGATTGGCTTAGAAAATTACACCACAGGTATAAACCAATAAGATAAAAGAATGTTTTTTACCTTAGAACTACAAAATTAACTTCTCAGTTTTTTATCACTTCTAAGCACAATCATTGATATATAACTAGAAACTATTTTTATTTTAACTTGCAAGGAACACAAATTTTTGTGCTTGCGTAGTTGGTACACGCACAATTATGTATTTACGCACAAAGGTATAGACGTATGAGTCTATACGTATATACGTCTGTAACCGTGTGTGTGCACAAATGTGTAAAAAATGGCAAAGAAGTATTTTACTTTGTTAGACAGGTTAGTTTGAAAAACGCAACTAAAAGTTGCTTTACGAGAGTATTAATAAAAATCAAAATAATTTTGAAAAAAATGAGCAGGAAATAAGGGGAATGTTTCAATAAAAGGGAAAAATCCCCTAGGGAAAAATGATAGGAAATACAGGGTAAAATATAAATTTGCCTCCGTATTAAGTGAAAAAATCTATCTACACCAAAGACTTGGTTTTGATTAAAGGCACTGATTACTTTGATAAAAATGCATGCACATATTATAAAATTACAAGAGGTAAAAAGTTGAGGATAAGATCAAAGAGTAAGAATAACTGATAAAAGAGGAAACTTAGATTACTTTTCTGGCCGAAAACAACCAATGCCATCTAGAATTGCTTAATAAAATCACAAGATTAATTATATGTTAGAATAAAATTTTACTTGGATTTTTTAACATTATTTTGTCTTTATTATTACACCGGCCCAACATAAATGCATATATTTGCTGAAAAGACATAATTAAGCCGAAAATATATAATTGGTATGTTTATATAGGTTTTCATATATTTTTCATATATTTTTATATATATTTTTTCTCGTACTTTTTACAGTTGTAACTATTTTATAATTGATATGAATTTGTGTAAAAACACTATCCATTTCCGAAAAAATTCACAATCCCCCAAAAAAATATGGACTTTAAAATCAAAATCAAAAGTTGAACATTTTATAACCAAAGGTGTACCCAGAATTTTGTTCGGGGGAGGCCGTATTTTCTGGGGGGGGGGGTGCGAAAAATCTTTAAAAATGTATCAAAAGCTTGTTTATATGCATTTTTGTTACGTTTTTATGAGTGGGATAAAAAATTTGGAGGGAGGCTTCAAGGCCCGTAACCCAACCCATGGATACGAATTTGATTATAACTATACTCAATTTAAACTTGTCTGGAATTTTCTTCTAGTACTGTTGGGCAACGCTGCACTACGCTAGCGGCGCAATAAAATTTAAATTTCCATCGCGCTTATTTCAAAATACTTATGTTTCCTCTCTTGTTGTTTTTCTGAACTCTTTGGATAAGATAAAAAAATTATTTTTTTTTATTTTTTATACAAGGAAGACGAAGATTTATGAAAAAAATGGCAAATAGACAATGAAAAGGCAACTTGAAGTTGATAAAATGCAAAACCTTTCAGAAATCCAAGCAACACCGAAAAGAAGATAAGTTAGTTATTAACGTAGTTTTTTTTTCACTTTATTTATTTTCTTAAGTTTCTCCATATCTGAACAAAGATTAGGAAATTCAATTTAAACTATAAAAATGATTATAATGACAGCGATTCGAAGACGGTTAGTACACGAAATTTCGAGGAGGATTTTGATTGAAGAGGAGGTGGTGATTGAAGAGGAGGAGGTGATCACCTCCTCCTTGAAGGAGGAGGTGATTTTGATTGAAGAGGAGGGACACTGTTTCAACTTCCCAAGTTTATGCAACTTTACCACGGAGTTATGATTTTCTAGGGGTTCGAAAGGTTCTTTGACGATTCTTAGGGGCTCACATTGCGACTTACCAATTTTGAGAATTGAACTACTTCAAACAAATAGGCAAGCAGATTAGATTTGACCTATTCGTTAAATATCCTCGTCAAGGCCGTATCCAGGGGGAGTTAGGGGGTTTGAACCCCCTCCCCCTCCCGAAATGTTTTTCTGACTCGTAAAAACGTAACAAAAATGGACATAAACAAATTTTTTATGCGTTTTTTTAGTTTTTTGTGTAACCCTCCCCCCCCCCCCCAAAAAAAATAGTTTGTTTTATCATTAAAACCCCCTCCGAAAAAAAAATCCTGGGTACGGCCTTGATCCTTGTCTTGTTTCAATGTCTTTTTTTTTATTTTGTGTGGTTTATAAAAGTGGTTTATTTTCGTTTTGTGTGGCCCACTGTGTGGCTTTTGTGTGGCTTTTTAGGCTTAGTAACCGCTTTACGTTTGTGATAGTATCTTTTTTTAATGATTGATTGATTGATTGAAGTATTAATAAAATGATTCATTGATTGATTGATTGAAACTTGTGAGCTATGCTGATATGAGCCATGTGATCACTTTCTTTATTTTGAAAGGGATAAGACTAAGTGGGCGAAGTTAAACTGAGCAAAGGCAAATGCTGAAAGCAAATGCTCAAAACAAGGAAGGAAAATGAAAACAAAGCGAGATACGGACCCCCAATCATTATTAGCAACAAAATCTAAAATGGAGGAGGTTATTATTATTTGTGGATTCCCTAAACTGAGTTGATAAAGGAGATGCAGGATTATCCATCTATTATTAATTTATTATTTAATATATGAATTTTTATGATTTACTATTAATTTCTTATTATTACTATTTATTATTAATTTATTAATTATTGTAGATTATAGTAATAATTTATTACTATCTAGCATTAATTATTATCACTAATTTATTACTATTCTTTATTTATAATTACATGGTACACGTCAGTTATATCTACCAGGAGCTAGAACTGAATAAGATATTACACTTTCTAATCAGAAACGTACTCAAGAGGACTTGATACCCCCCCCCCTGAAGACTTGAGGTATTTTCAGACTTTTCTAGCATTTTCTTTATAACTTGCCTATTTTTGTAGTTTCTTTTATTGCTGTACCCCCTCCTTCCTATTAATATGATTCCTGCAGACTTGCCAGTTACAAAAATTAATTTTCAAATATGAGTTTTCATTATTATTTTTTAGCTAATTCATATAGTTTAATTTGGTTACTAGCTTGTCTTCTTTTGCGATGGAATAAGTTGAAAAGCGAGAAAATCACATTACTTTGAAAAAGTAAGCAAAAATTTAATTGATAAAAATATACACATACGAGATCTTAAAAATGTAAAGGGCAGGACAAAGTCACACAAATTTCAAAGCAGATAGAAAAAAAATTACGAAAAATGTAATTTAAAATATGTATATGCGCTTAAGGCGAAAAAATCACAAAGTGAAATATATGTGATTTTAAAGGCTCACAATAGCCTATATCAGAAAAAAGGAAAAAATATTAACATTGCACAAATGCGCGATAAAGCTGAACTGAGATCGAACTTTAAATCTTTTATTCTCACAGTTCGTCGCTCTCTTTTTTGACAGATTCTGACAACCCCATGTCATCTCGCAAAACCGGTTTTTCTGTATTATAGTTCTCGTCTTTAGTTAATGCCAAATCTTGTGGCTCTCTTTTGACAACGCAGTTTATAGTAATATCACTAGGGGAGCTTTCATTTTCCTTCTTAATTTTCTTTCTAGTCTCATCTGAATCACTATCCTCCCCCTCCTTCAGATAAGCAGGGTTCACCCATTGCGGGGCTGTAGATTTCCTTTTTCTTCTAGATGACCCAAAACACGACCCTTCCCCCTTCACAACCGGGGTATCTTTCCGAGATTCTAGTGGCGAGCCAGGAGCGCTAATATCACTATGACAGTCACCTTCAGAGCCTCGACTCGGAGATTCTGGTTTATGGCTGCCTGTCCGAAGATCCAGGCCCGGTGCAGCTGACTGCATATTATATAGCATATACAACATTTCTGGAGAATAGCTAGCACCGTAAAATGGTGTTTGAAATGGCGTAATCACTGGAGTTTTTATTAAATCATGTTGATTCTGGAGTTCAAATAACCGTTGGCTTAACAGCATGCGATAGCGAAGTGCTTCAAAGTCTGGAGTTGGCTGTGGAAAGGGATTAAACGCAGTAGCTTGAGTAAGGACCGACTCCTCCTGCATTTGCTTCAGCTTCTGACTATTAAACCAGTTCATAACAGCTTTAGAGGGTAGATTAAGTTCTTTAGATAAAGTGTCTAAATTCCCTTGACTGGAAAAGGGATCAATATTAAAAGCCATTTGGAGAGCTTCTTTCTGTTCATGTGATAGCTTCATCTTACGATCCTTTGGCTCCTCGTCTGATACTTCACTTCCGTAGCTGTCATCTGCTGAGTTGGGTGGATCACCATCATTCACCCCATCCCTTAGTCTCCTTCGACTTAAATCTCGCCGCTCAGCTGAAAAAGGTCAAACGTAAGGAACAGATATAGATATAATTAATAAACGGTAAAAAACTGGGTACTGGTGCATTATGCGGGCACCGCGAAGAAGTCAAGTTTGGGTAATTCTAATGAAATAAAATAGGATGAATATATAATAGTTCAGAAACAAATTTGGGCTATATATTTGCACATTAGGGGTGTGGGTGGGTGGGTGGTGGATAAAGTATATCATATATTAAATACATAACCTTTTCTCCCCTAAATCTCAAAAAAACAATCGTTTAAATATTGTAACTCATTGAGAAAGCACGGCTTTGCAATCATTTATCTATAGCGGTCTCTTGCAAATAGCTCTTTTGACGGGTTTCGTGACGGGTTTTCTTGATACAGTCTATAGCGGTGGACCCGCATAATGCACCAGTACCTAAATGTAGGTAAAGGTAGAGGTGGCCAAAATTTATTTTAAGTACAAAAAAATTGTTCCTATTCTACCTATATTTGGTAATTTTTTTAAGGTTAATGACCAAATAAATAGCCGTATACAGCCACGGATTTATAAGATGAGAAGTTGAGTGCCCCCTTTTGGGAACATTTTGGTCTTGGGCCCTTTAAGAGGCAGAGAGGCAACCAAAAAGCCATCTACAACCAGAGAATTATAGAAATAAGAGCGTCGATGAAAAAGGGTTAGAATATAAAGAATGGACAGAGAAGATTACCGCGGGATCAGGAGAAGTCCAACAGGAGCAGGGGGGGGTATCAACCAAACTCAGCTGGAAATAAAATTAAGTGTCCTACCAATACGTTATCAAGACCAGAAGTGTTTCCGACCTTTATACGGAAAGAAATATATTGATATTTCTCTTGAGATATATTTATATATTTAAAGATATATTTAATGAAGGTTAAGTAAATTGCAAAAGTTGTAGTTAAAGATAATTAAAAGGAGTGAAGCAGTGTCAAATAATGTTTAAGGATCGAAAAATTGTGTTATTTTTTGCTATATTTAAATTTCTCTTGAAAAGTTACTGACGTCTATATACCAGACAAAAAGCCAGAGACAGCCATAGTTTTATTAGAGGGAGTTTATCAATAGATTCTTCCGTGGGGGGGGGGCCTCAAAAATGTTTCTTTACGGCAAAATGTCCGAAGTTTCACCTGGGGGTTCTTAGACTAATACTGTTCTTATTGAAAGCACCTACCCCCCCCCGCAATAGAAGTTTGTCAAATAGACTCAGGCAGGCTCCAGTATACTCCAATCGGCCTTTTGAACGAATAGCTTTACGAATTCTATCACCATGTAATATTGAAAAAAAATACAATCTTTATTTTCGATAATTTGATTTTAATTTTAATCTTCATAAATAACTTTTGATTTTCCATTATTTTTTCGTTTGATTGAACTTCAAATAATCAATTAGCATAATTTATAAACTGGATAATTTAATTTTTCAAAAAATTCATGGATTATACATACATATTACAAATTATGAACCCCTAGAAGTTGCTAAATATGTCTTGTTTTACTTTTCCGAATGATCTTTTTTAACATTCAAATATTTTTCATATAGTTATAAAATACCTGAGCCGCGTTTTCAGGCTCAGCGGGTTCGAACACGGGTTGTTCTCGTCTAGTGCATCAAATACGGGGTTGAAACTTCGAACCCGCTGAAACTGGACGAAAAACTAGCAAGTTGAAACTAGACGAGAACAACCCGTGTTCGAACCCGCTGAGCCTGAAAACGCGGCTCTGTTTTTTTAAAGTTTCATGGCTGCGTACCTACCATCCGAATATATCAGTAGGAATAGAAGTATATAATAAAATTTACTTCGTAGAGGGTATGGGTACATGATTCTTGGGAAGGACGGGTTGTAAACTTCTCAAAATTTTTGTGGGAGGTCTTTTAGACAAATCTTAAGGAGGGAAAATATAGCCTACAAGCCTTTGCTTCTAAATATTTTAGGATCATTTTTAAGAATTATAATTAATAAGAGTATATTTCGTATAATAAGTGTTAATATTAATAAGTAGAACATAAAGATATATCTATTAAAATAGAAGCAGCCGATAGTCTTATAAAATACTTATTCTTCCGACAAGCCAAGCTATTCTCACTAGAAAAGCGGAATTTTGCAGACGAAACTTTCCAGGCCATGGTAATTGTAAACATTTGCAGAATAATAAATCTTTAATACATTTTAATTATATTTACCATTCATCACTAATCATGCATATTATATAATAAGTGATTATATTGTCACTTCATTTGTATAAAAATATATATATACTGCTTACATTGATATAACAAATATTATAATATATATATATATATATATATATATATATATATATATATATATATATATATATATATATATATATATATATATATATATATATATATATATATATATATATATATATATATATATATATATATATATATATATATATATATATATATATATATATATATATATAATCACCATATATATTATAATATATACTACTTATTTAAAAATATAAATCATTTATTTATATCTATTTATATGTTTATATTATGTTTATTTATATTTATTTAGTATTTTAAGATATTTTATATAAAACAATACTTTATTCATTTATCTTCAAACAGTATGAGAAACCAAGTCATTATTTAACATATATATATATATATATATATATATATATATATATATATATATATATATATATATATATATATATATATATATATATATATATATATATATATATATTATTATATTTCTGGTACGGTAATACTTATTGACCACAAGGAAGTTTTTTCTTTCTGAATTATTAACAAAAATGCCTACTTTTCTTCAGTTGCGATTCGGTTTTCTGAGTTTATATGACCGATTTGAGGTCAAATAGGTAAATCGGTCAATTTGGATCCATGCTTAACATACTCTAAATTTATAATTAATAATATACCATCATACTAATAATAACAATAAAAATCGATAACATAAATAAATAATAACAAATATAATAATAAACAAATAATAGCAAATACATTAATAAACAATATTAAATGCATAATAAAAACAAGCAGATTAAAATAATCTACCACCATACAAATAACGATAATAAATAAATGAATATTTTCATGACCAAATTCATAAAAATGAGTGTTAATCCACCATAATATTAATAATAACAGTAAATAATAACATGCCCCAGAATAATAATGGCGAATTTTTCGGGGCATATTTTGATGTGCTACCCTCTTAACTCTTTACAACGCGACCCAGAATTTCTGCATTTCCAACGTTCCGTGACATGTGAATAAAACATGCGACATTTGACACGTGACTAAGGAATGTAACCTTTTAGGCCAAAATATCCTTCCCTCGGGCACTTTCCATAAGGAAAATCCTAAGACTCTAGGATTCACTCATTGGCAAACTTCCAGCACTGGGTTTTGTAAAATGGCGGTTAAAGTCGAACTTGGCTGTGAAAAAAATAATAGCTAAAGCTTTATAAATAGACAAAAATAAATAGCCAAGAAATATAAAGCTTTAATAAATAAAAGCTTTAATAATTAATATTTAACAAAATATTTTTGTGAAACAATTTTAGTTTGATTGAATTTCTTATACAGAATATACATGTGAAAATATGATTTTGATTGCCTAAAATTCGAAAATTTAAATTTCAAAACTCAGAAGAAAAAGAAAAGAAAAAAAGAAACGGAAAATAGTGAAAACTAAGAAAAAAAAACTAAACCACGAAAATTTTCCTGTGTAATCAACACGCCGTCCTCAGCGCAAAGAAAAATAAAACAGAAAAAAAAATTTTCGGGTTACTCCTGTAAAAAACGACACAACCATCTCTTTACCATAGTTTACGTCACAAATTTCCCCAAAAAACTGTTATACCCCTGAAGCTACCCTTATTGCCCCTACAACTTACTCTTTATCTGCTGCAGTCGCTGAACGTTTCTTTGGTCACTTAGCCATAGGTGCATACGAACAAAGGGCTCTCGCCCTTTCACGCTGAGCATTGTCCAAGGTTTTGGCTTACTTAGCAGCTCTGATACAGATCCTTGTGACAGACCCAGTACTGCCTCGCCGAATAACTGCAAAAGAGCGCGTACCTTAAAATCACTACTAAGTATGAAGGGTATAAAAGGTATAACATGGTATGAAAGGTATAACACTTAGTATGAAGGGTATACCTTAGATAAACAGAGGGACTAACTGTAAAAATACTGCAGCCCAAAAACTAAATAGAGGAAGTTTCAGTTTGGAGAAAATTAAGTCTAAGGTAATTTTGTAGCGGTTGTTTTTTTTTCGTAAAGTGGTTATATTTTTGAGATATTGTTGTATTTTTTCTTCCCTGATTTGTTTTGTGTGGATTTTGGGATTGATACGAGGTCCTCTACAAACTATGCTTCTTGGGACCTCTAGCGCCTAAGTGTACTTATGTAATTATTTTAGTAATTAATGAATTGAATTGAATTCTTACTGGCTTAACATTCCACACAGCAGTAGAAAAGAACCAATAAGGTTTTAAAAGGGCGGGGTTTAAAATCCTGGCTGGTTCTCCTGTAGAGTTGAAGGTGGGGTCATTTGACTTCCATATCTGACATGCACATAAATGGATAACGCGACTGGCTTACTATAATGAGTCACAGTTAAAACTAAGGAAATTAAAATACGTTCTTACTAGAAATTATAGGAAAGTTAATCTCTCTTTTTCTCGCCGAATAATGGTAATAGTGATAAATTAATAATATTAAGCAATAATAATGCTAATTAATAAAGAATAATAATAAATTAATGATTACAAATAATGTTCGATAGTAATAAATTATTACTATGATTTACAATAATAAATAAATGAATAATAAACGACAATAATAAGGAATTGATAATAAATCATATTTATTAATATCGTAAAGGAGTAGAGGTTCTGGGATGTAGGGTCAACCCTACATCCCGAGATACGGGTTCGTATCTCGGGACTACTGTTAGATTATCCTGACTTGCTTTGTATACCTGCAGCATCGGAATTTCCTGGCTTTTGCTTAGCCGACTTAAGTTTAACTCTCTTGCAACATAAAACAAGTAATTAAATGGATCAGAATAGGATTATTTGCAATTTTCAACCCAATTGTCTTCTGGCCTATTTTTTCTAAATGTGCCAATGCTCAAAGTTTGTTGGTCATGAAGTTACACCCGCCCCCAAGGTCCATACTATCTCCTAGATAGTAAAGATAGGTTTGCCTCTCTGGAATCGGTTATGATTTGCTTATTTTGAGTTAGAAAACTACGATGTAGGTAAATTTTAATTAAATATTTAATATTTGGAGGGGGTTAGAAGTTAGGGTAAGTAGGTTAGGTATTTAATATAATGCGCTCTGCGCGGACTGCTTCCCATAATTCTTTGTCATAGTTTCCATAATTTTCTAAAGTATTATATTATCACCATGTTTTGGTATATATATATATATATATATATATATATATATATATATATATATATATATATATATATATATATATATATATATATATATATATATATATATATATATATATATAAAACCTGTCGATCTTTCAGAAAATTAACTTAAAAAAAACAATTTTTTAAACTGAAAGTAAGGAGCGACATTAAAACTTAAAACGAACAGAAATTATTCCGTATATGAAAGGGGATTTCCCCTCCTCAACTCTTCGCTGTTTACGCTAAAGTTTGACTTTCTCAAAACTCTTATTTTTTTTTAAACAATGAAAACCTTATTCCTTATATTAAAGGGACTATCGCCTCCTCAACGCCTCGCTCTTTACGCTAAAGTTTGACTTTCTCACAACTCTATTTTTCAAACAATAAAAAAGACATATTTATCATATTTTCGACCATGCTGAACAAAATGGCTATCTCAAAATTTTGATCGGGTGACTTTGAGAAAAAAATAAGCGTGGGAGGGGGACTAGTTGCCCTTCATTTTTTTTTTGGTCACTTAAAAAGGGCACTAGAACTTTTAATTTCCGTTCCAATGAGCCCAATGAAAAAAAAAACAAATAAACATTTGTGATCTTTCTTCTGGCAAAAAATGCAAAATTCCACATTTTTGTAGATAGGAGCTTGAAACCTCTACAGTAGGGTTCTATGATACGCTGAATATGATGGTGTGATTTTCATTAAGGTTCTATAACTTTTAGGGGGTCTTTCCCCCTAAAAGTTATTGTTTTTTATTGTTTAAAAAAAATAGAGTTGTGAGAAAGTCAAACTTTAGCGTAAAAAGCAAGGCGTTGAGGAGGGGACAGCCCCTTTCATATACGGAATAATTTCTGTTCGTTTTAAGTTTTAATGTCGCTCCTTACTTTCAGTTAAAAAAACTTGTTTTTTTTATTTAATATTTGAACGTTTTTGAATAAATGCAGGTTTTGATCTTGGCTCACAATACATGAATAATTAAAACAAAATTTTCATATTAATTTACTTTTATTTGGTTAAATGGCTTTCTCGAAAGTTGTTCCATTTCATTTACGAACGTTTTTATTAGTAATAAATATACGTAACTTACGAATGAACTTACGTAAAGAACTTCTATATTCGTAAATTTTTAATACATACATGAGGGGGTTCGCCCCCTAGTCCATGCCTTGCTCTTTAAGCCAAAGTTCGAATTTTGTTCCAATTCTTTAAAAATTACCGCTTAATCACAAAGGCCGTCAATTAGAATAAATAGCTCTTATGAAAGTACTAAAAAATCTTTGGCTTAAAGAGAGAGGTACTGACTAGGGGGTGAACCCAATCATATATGTAATATTTTCTGTTCGTTTTAAAGTTTTGATGTTGCTGCTGTTGCAGTTGAAAAACTTGTTTTTTTATATTTAATTTCTGATCTTTTTTTAAATAATGTTGGGAAGTCCGGCGTCCCCTTCATAGCGATGTCCCTTCCCCCACGAAAAATTCCTTCATGGAAAGATCCTCCTACAAAACCCCCGACCACTGGCACGTACGCAGGAATTTGTTTCGGGGGGGCCAATTTGTTTCGGGGTGGGGGGCAAATCCTTCAAACCCATTATTCTGTGAGAAAAATCAGAAAATTTTGGGAAAATGAAAAAAATCGTGAGATTTCGGGGGGGGGGGGGCGGGCCCGGTGGCTCCCCCCACCCTGCTTACGTTCCTGCCCGACCCCCCCCCCCCCGCTACCAGGAAAAATCTCCCCTGAAAACGTCTGTACTGTATACTTCCCAATAACCAATACTATATGTTAACATTGGGTAAAGTTCATAACTTTCAGCCCTCCTTCCGGGAATTTTGGGGGATTAAGTCATCCTAAAAGACGTACTTATAATATTTTCGAACATGCTGAACAAAAGGGCAATCTCAAAATTTTGATCAGGTGACTTTGGGAAAACAATGAGCATGGGAGGGGGCCTAGTTGCCCTCCATTTTTTTTGTCACTTAAAAAGGGCACTAGAACTTTTAATTTCCATTCCAATGAGCCCTCCCACGATATTCTAGGACCACTGGGTCGATACGATCACCCTTGGGGGAAACAAAATAAATGAAAATAAAAACGCATCCTTGATCTTTCTTCTGGCCAAAAATAAATTCCACATTTTTGTAGACAAGAGCTTGAAACCTCGATATTAGGGGTCTCTGATACGCTGAATATGATGGTGTGATTTTCATTAAGATTCTATAGCTTTTAGGGGGTCTTCTCCCCCTTTTTCAAAAATCAGCCAAATTTTCTCAGGCGCGTAACTTTTGATGGGTAGGATTAAACTTGATGAAACTTCTATATTTAAAATCAGAATTAAAATTTGATTCTTTTGATGAATCTATTGGTACCAAAATTCTGTTTTTTAGAGTTTCGGTTACCATTGAGCCGGGTCCCAATAACCAATACTATATGTTAACATTGGGTAAAGTTCATAACTTTCAGCCCTCCTCCTGGGGGCTTCGAGGGATTAAGTCATCCTAAAAGACATATTTATAATATTTTCGACCATGCTGAACAAAATGGGTATCTCAAATTTTTGATCAGATGACTTTGGGAAAAATCTCCCCTGAAAACGTCTGTACTGTATACTTCCCAATAACCAATACTATATGTTAACATTGGGTAAAGTTCATAACTTTCAGCCCTCCTTCCGGGAATTTTGGGGGATTAAGTCATCCTAAAAGACATACTTATAATATTTTCGAACATGCTGAACAAAATGGCAATCTCAAAATTTTGATCAGGAGACTTTGGGAAAACAATGAGCGGGGGAGGGGGCATAGTTGCCCTCCATTTTTTTGTCACTTAAAAAGGGCACTAGAACTCTTAATTTCCAATCCAATGAGCCCTCCCAAGGTATTCTAGGACCACTTGGTCTATACGATCACCCCTGGGAAAAAAACAAACAAAAAAAAACAAATAAACACGCATCCGTGATCTTTCTTCTGGCAAAAAATGGAAAATTCCACATTTTTGTAGATAGGAGCTTAAAACCTCTACAGGAGGGTTCTCTGATACGCTGAATATGATGGTGTGATTTTAATTAAGGTTCTATAGCTTTTACGGGGTCTTTTTCCCTTTTTTCGAAAATCAGCCAAATTTTCTCAAGCGCGTAACTTTTTATAGATAGAGTTAAACTTGATGAAACTTATATATTTGAAATCACAATTAAAATCTGATTCTTTTGATGTATCTATTGGTATCAAAATTCCGTTTTTTAGAGTTTCGGTTACCATTGAGCCGGGTCGCTCCTTACTTACAGTTCGTTACCACGAACTGTTTGATAGTAAATAATGAATGTCATTTTCATAGAAAAACCTTGATTTCCTTACATTTTGAAGACTTAATAGCCCCCCTCCCTTAATTAAGAATCCCCCTCCCTCCCTTAAGAATTCAGAATCATTTTGGGAAGAGGGGGATATTAGAGACAATTTTGGCGAACGGGTTGGCAGCAGTTTTAGAATGTTTTTCTTTTCTTTAATTTGATTACTGTTAAATGTCAGGTTCTTCCTTTTCTTTGCAGGTAGTTATATTCTTTCTCCCTGCTCAAACCATAATTAGCGAAGTAGCTTCGTTTATTGACCTTTTTTTATTTCCACTTAGGCGCTTGAATGAGAATTAAGTATGGCTTTGCGCCTTTTAAGTTTGAAATCAACAAAAGTTTGAAATTCGCCGACCAAGTCAACCACAATTAAAGCTATGCAGTTCGGTTTTCAATTCAAATATTTCGCAAATAAAACTATAAATAGCAGTAACCAATTGGCTATGCAAAGAGAATTTGATAAAAACACAACGGATGTCGACTGATCATTGAATAATAGGATAAAACAAATCGAAATTTGAAGAGAAGACAATCGTATTGTCTCAGCTGTCAAGGTTTAGCTAGCCTTTAAAACAAAAGCAAACTTGCATCAGAGTATTTGAATAGTGCTTCATATTTCCTGATTTTGGTAGCCATCTCAACTGGAAACTTTTTTTTTTCTTTTTTTTAGTGTAATCTTCATCAGTGTTTGATGAGCTTAGAAAAACATTTGGAACTTACGTGTTATAGCGACTACACTTTGTTCTTGATCTGTAATGAAACCGGTTTTCTGTGTCCACTCGGAGATTAGTCCGAGCGAGATAAAAGGTAACTATGCAGGTATATTTTAATTAATTATTTAATATTTAGATGTGGTTAGGTATTCAATATAATGCGTTCTAGGTGGCCCGCTTCCCTTAATTTTCTTTTGTAGTTTCCATAATTTTGTTACAAAATTATTAAATGAGGTATATTTAATGGTATATTTAATGAGGATTAACCTGACTTCACTTCTTTGGTGTGGTCACTATATTACGTAAACGCCACACATCGTTTCAATGTCATGGGGCACCGATTCACGTAAATGTAGGAGACATTTGATTTTTTTTTTTTTTTAATGGAGATACAATTTTTTTTTTCAAATACATTTATTTATGTTTTCTATTACAATATTAAAAACATTTCTCTAATCTAACGATATTTAGGCTTAGGGGGGGGGGGGGGGGATTATTTACCTAAACAAGCTTTGCTTCAGGTTTTGTTATGTTTTTTGTTTATTAATAAACCCTTTATTCTAAAAAAATGAAGAGGGGCAATCCCCTTTCCCAATTGGGATCCAATGACGCCATATATGACGCCATATAAGAGTAATGGCAAGGACGCCATATAAGAGTAAACAGTGACTGGTCTATGATGCCTGTAGAAGTGCTGGCATGCTATAGTGAAACAATCAGCCAGTAAACTTAACCCCTCCCCCCCTAATTTTCAAATATATACCCGGAATTGTATATACGCAATGGATTATCCCTTTTCTTTAAATTTATTTAATGGCAAATAAGGGATATCATAGCATATTCTGCGTTCGGAGATTTCACAGCATCTATACGATTCAGGATATATATTTTACTATTAGGAGGGGATCGAGTTGAAAATATATTGTTGCGCCTTAAAGAATAATATTAGGTATCTTACAATTTTTAAGAGAGTTTTTAGAATTGTATAGTTTTCTTCTAGATCTAGAGAGTGGAAATTCAGCATTAGTATCCAAATTTGGATGCCTTTGAGTGGATCAGACAAACTCAGGCTACACAAGAATGTGGTGAGGGGAGTCTAGGGATGGACTTCCTGAACTCACGAGATTTGTCGAACTGTCATATGTATATCACGACACATCTACAGAGTCATACCTACGTAATGGGAGGTAACTGGGATTGAATGCTTAAGCTCAGTTATATTTCAAACCAACCGTAAGATTGAGGACAGAGAAGGGGATATTGGACATATATCAAACAGGGCAAAAGGGGGCCAGAAAGTTGTGTTCACCTGATTGTGTAAGTACCCACTTGTCATTCAATAGAATTCCTAAGATCTAAGCGATAAATCAATCCTCTGTTGTCAATTAAGCATCTCATTTGCAAATCTAAGAAAAGCAAACGTATAATTAAAATAAAAGAGGATGTATTAGAATTGGGCCAGGGTAACGAATTCAACACACAAAACAGGACAAGAAGGGGGCACAAAACCGTTTTAACCTATGTAGTTATGTGAGCACTGCCTTGAATCGTTAAAAACTAAGAAATAAATCAATCCTCTGTTGTCAATTAAGCACCTCATTTTGCCAATCTGAGAAAATCAAATGTAGAATTAAAAAAAAGGATGTATTAGAATTGGACCTGGGTAACGAATTCGACACACAAAACAGGACACGAAGGGGGCACAAAAATATTTTCACCTATGTAGTTATGTGAGCACCCCCTTATCACACAATAGAATAGTTAAAAACTAAGCAATAAATAAATCCTCTGTTGTTAATTAAGCACCTCATTTTGCCAATCTAAGTAAATCAAATGTAGAATTAAAAAAAAGGATGTATTAGAATTGGACCTGGGTAACGAATTCGACACACAAAACAGGACACGAAGGGGGCACAAAAATATTTTCACCTATGTAGTTATGTGAGCACCCCCTTATCACACAATAGAATTGTTAAAAACTATGCAATAAATAAATCCTCTGTTGTTAATTAAGCACCTCATTTTGCCAATCTAAGTAAATCAAATGTAGAATTAAAAAAAAGGATGTATTAGAATTTGACCTGGGTAGCGAATTCGACACACAAAACAGGACACGAAGGGGGCACAAAAATATTTTCACCTATGTAGTTATGTGAGCACCCCCTTATCACACAATAGAATTGTTAAAAACTATGCAATAAATAAATCCTCTGTTGTTAATTAAGCACCTCATTTTGCCAATCTAAGTAAATCAAATGTAGAATTAAAAAAAAGGATGTATTAGAATTGGACCTGGGTAACGAATTCGACACACAAAACAGGACAAAAGGGGGCACAAAAACGTGTTCACCTATGTAGTTATGTGAGCACCCCCTTATCACACAATAGAATAGTTAAAAACTAAGCAATAAATAAATCCTCTGTTGTCAATTAAGCACCTCATTTTGCCAATCTAAGGAAACCAAATGTAGAATTTAAAAAATAATTTTTTTTTTTTTTTTTTTTTTTTTTTTTTTTTTTTTTTGTTCTTGATGAACTCCGCTTCAGGTTCAGGTTCATACATTTTTATAAACAAAAAAACAAATCAATGTGAAAAAAAGTCGAACTAACGCAAGAAAATGCTTGAAAAAGCGACCGGTTGGATATCATGCATGCCAACTCAACAATTCAGCTTCTGTTTTATAGTGGGTAATAAATAAATTATTATTATCATTATTAAAGAGGATGTGTTAGAATTGGACCTGGGTAACGAATTCGACACACAAAACAGGACAAAAAGGGGGCACAAAAACGTGTTCACTTATGTTGTTATGTGAGCACCCCCTTATCACACAATAGAATAGTTAAAAACTAAGCAATAAATAAATCCTCTGTTGTCAATTAAGCACCTCATTTCGCCAATCTAAGGAAACCAAATGTAGAATTAAAAAAAGAGGATGTATTAGAATTAGACCTCGGTAACGACTTCGACACACAAAAAGGACAAAAAGGGGGCACAAAAACGTGTTCACCTATGTAGTTATGTGAGCACCCCCTTATCACACAATAGAATAGTTAAAACTAAGCAATAAATCAATCCTCTGTTGTCAGTTAAACATCACATTTTGCAAATCTAAGAAAATGATAAATAGAATTTAGCAAATCAGACCACCCATCAAATGCTTTTTTTCTAAGCATCTTCTAGAAAACGAGATCTAAATCTCTCAGCACTTAAAATCGGCATATCCTCGGAAATATCATCTTTTATTACTTCTCATAAAAATCAGTTTCGTTTTCTGTAACGAATATGAGGAAACATGTAACCCCAAGGCTAGCCAAGTATTGATCTTGAGCAGACCTTTCATCAAATTTCTAACTTAGAAATTCCCAATGAGATCTAGACAGTAATAACCAATGTTCGAATTTTTATTAGCCTATAAAAAACCAACAAACAAAAAAGCGTCTATCTTGACGAATAATTCCGTAAGGGAATGGACAACTTTACGAAAAATGTGCGATAGAGGGTGAAATGAACTGTACATAATTCCGTTGGCTTGAAAACAAACTTATTGAATTGAACAGATTATACGTGATTGTCTTAAGAATGAAGGGGGAAGCATAGAAATGGGGTCTTTTAAAACTACAGCATAACAAGTGCGAAATATAGCTTTCAAAATATTACAGTTAGAGTTATTAATTTGAAGAGAAAACACCTTGTCGTGAACAAAACAAAAGGGCGTACCTCATATATTTTTCAAGACTGATGTAAACAGTAGGAAAATCCTTTTATCTAGACATATATAAATATCTATCTATATCTATCTGTCTGTCAAACAGTTCCTGGTAATAAACTGTAAGCAGGACCGGATTTAAGTCTTTGGCGCCCCTAGGCCCAAGCGATTTACGGGAAAATCCCTGAAAATTCGGAGATAGTGGAAAGTTTATAAGCGGCTACGGAATTCCCGTGTTATTTTAAAATCACTGTCCTGTGAATAGGTAGCGTAGCAGTAAAGTGCACCTGGCGCTTTGACGATATATCGGATTCGTCCAGTTTTTGTTAGGAAAAAAATTAATTAGTGTTTTTTTTTTTGCGCCCCTCGGCATTGTGCGCCCCTAGGTCCGGGCCTAGTTGACCTATGCTTGAATCCTGGCCTGACTGTAAGGAGCGACCCGGCTCAATATTAACCGAAACCTAAAATTTGGAACTTTGTATTTTTTGCCAGAAGAAAGATCATGGATGCACGTGTTTTTTTCAGGGATGGTAACTTCAGGGGCGACCCAGTGGTCCTAGAATATTGGGAGAGGGTCAATTCAAAAGGAAATTAAAAGTTCTAGTGTCCTTTTTAAGTAATTAAAAATATTGGAGGTCAACTAGGGCCACTTCCACGCCCCTTTTTTCCCAAAATCGTCCGATCAAAAGTTTGAGATAGCCATTTTGTTCAACATAGTTGAAAGGCCGAATAACTATGCCTTTGGAGTTAATACGACCCCCCCCCCCCCCCTCTCTCTATCAAAGCCCCTGAGAAAAGGTATTTTAGTTATAAAATTTGCCCGTTGCTTAGGTAAAGTATTTTTATTGAGAATTATGCATACATTTTTAGGGGGGGGGGTGAATTTTCCACAGGGATAATTTTCCATGGGAGGAGTGTCCAGGGGGTGATTTTTTCAGGGTAAATATTACACAGGGGGATTTGTCAGAATTCCTATACAAAATTCTTTTGATGTCTCACTTTCTCTTTCCGGCTCAATTTTACGCGTTATTATGAATAATTGTCCGGAATACATTTTCACTAAGATTGAATTGTATAGAGGATATACCCGTGGGGAGGAGGGATTTTTCCGTGCAGGTGGAGCCAGATTTCCTGGCATTAAAAAAAACTATCAGAAAGTAAATAAAAAAAACAACTTTTTTCAACTGAAATTAAGGATCAACATTAAAAATTAAAACGAACAGAAGCTATTTTTTATATGAGAGGGTTACCCCTTCTTCAAAACCTCACTTTTTACGCTTATGTTTGAATTTTATCCCAATTCTTTAAAACGAAACACAAGGTTCGTTTAATTAGAACCATAAGAAGCTTTTTTAAAAATACTAAAAAAGTTTACCGTAAAGAGCTCAAAGGTTTCTAAACTTTCTTAGATTAAAAAAAATTCCCCACTTGAAACAAAAATTTAGAGTTACTGAAAAAAGAAAAAAAACACACTTACTTTTTGGCCAATATTATTAGCTAATAAGACTTCTTTAACCCGACTGGTAACTAGTTGAGTATCCAGGTCTGGCGTAAGGGCAGCGATTTCATAAATATTCTGTGAGGGTAAGGAGGGCTCGAATCCAACGTCTGGAGGACAACCTGGAGTTGAACTGCTTCGACCAGATTCTTCTTTAATTGGGGTGGATTCCCTTTTTAGAGAAAGATCACGGTTCACAACAGGTAGGAATTGGGGTGGGATATGACTTGGATAGCTAGGTGGCATCCCAAAAGGAAAGCCAAGAGGGAGAGGTATGCTTTCCCCCCAACGATTTCTAAGGGAACTTGCTGGAAGAGGCCGCGTACTTGGAGAACTAGTTGGAGGACGTGGAGGAAACTTCCCAACAGACTCTGAAAAAGAAAATTTGGGTATAGTTAAATTTACGTAAACTATTCAGAGGGCTAAGTTAATGAAGTCCATATTTATATTAGTTTGAAAGTTCTTTCTTAACTTTGGGATTATCTCCAGAACTAGGATCAGAACAAATTTTGACATTGAATATTAAATTATTTTCGAGACACCATATAAAACTTTTTATTATTATTATTTTGTTCACTTTTAATTATCTACTTTTTTTTACACTTGGATCCATCTTAGGTCTACCCATACCTAAAAACCATGATTTTCTAGTTTTTTTTTTTACTGTTTCAAAATTATGAAGTCTTTAGGGTAATACTACATTTTCGCCAGTTTAGTCGTGCCAAATCGTAAAAAAAAAAATCAGCAACGTCCCTTAGTTAAATTCAAAAACTACTTTTCACCCGCAAAAATTTAAAAATTAACAATCTGGTGATTCCCAAGGACAACTACACCTCCAAAAAAGCTATATGAACTTTTTATTATTATTATTTGTTCATTTTTTTTATTTATTTATTATTTTATTATCATAATAAAACTTTTTTTTACCCTTGAATCCATCTTAGGTCTAGCCATACATGAAAACCATGATTTCACGCGACAGAATGAGGGCCTTTGCCCTCTAGACTTTTAACTTTCATTTTTGACCCCTAAATCCCCCCCATAGATTTTAAAAAACGTTATTTATAGGGCTTATTATCGTTGAAAACTGTATTTTTGTATTTTCACTGATCGAAAGGAATAAAACAACAAAATCGCACCTTCCCTTAAATTGTCGCTAATTAATGCAAAAGTATCTTACTATTTATATTTACAATTAAATATACTGAAAAATAGATAAAACGTTTAATAAAAACTTTACAAGAAAAAAAAACTACAAACAATAATAGATGTCCGAATATTTGCAAAAAATTTGCAAAAAAAAAAACTCAGAAGAAAAACAAATTCTACAAAAAATAATAAAAATCCGAACATTACGTAAGCAACAACAAAAGTTTGTACAACATAATAAGCAATAGATAACTATTCAAAAGCAGAAGAATATTACTATTATCTTCTTTTATTTTTCTATGCAGTACGGACACTATGTAGAGGGACGGACTACTAGTACGGACACTATCAACGTTCTTTCCCTCTTAGGAGTGGACTTCAAAAACCTATTGTGACTGGTAAGGACATCCAAAGACTGATAGATCATCTTCCCCCTTAAGATATTTCTGAATAATGTGATTAAAATTTTTGAGTCCGTCTAATGGGTGTTATTGACGAACCAAAAATTCCGTTGGATTTTTGCGTCCGTTGGACTTTTGTATCACTTTAAAATCTTCAAATCACCTGCAAAAATCGAACACTTAAACAAAATATGCTGAATATTTCCAACAGATTGATAACAACATCAGCAGAGAAATGTCCGCAACTAACCAACTAACCAACAACCAACAATCTTCAACTAAAACAATAACCTTCAAAACCATCATCTAAAAAAAAATATTCCATTTTCAGCCGGTATAAAACTTTCAGGAAGGTTCAGGTTAAACCAAATCAGGTTGATCTGTCATATATATTCAGGTTGATCAAATCAGCTATGATAAATTACTGCACTACAAGTTCTGCTAACAATTTTAAGGCCTCCGTTTTCAGGCCACACATCCAACAGGGATTTGGCCACGGGTTGCACAAGTTATCGTTTTGAGTGACTGTATTAGGCTCTTTCATTACCAGTGTTCAACCACACCATCCTGGTCAGTGGCGGATCCAGGGGGTGAGGGGGCGCCCGCCCCCCCCCGGGTGGAGTCTAAAGTAGCGTAATTTACTTAATTAAATCAAGTTTGCGTTAATTAAACTTTCTCCTAACACAAGTTTATTGAATCAACCTATTTTGCCCCCCCCCCCTAATTTTTTTTTGGATTAACCTATTATGCCCCCTCCTAAAAAAAATCCTGGATCCGCCCCTGATCCTGGTACACAAGACCGTATCCTCGATTTTTCGGAGGGGAGTGTTTTTTTTAGGTAGGGTTTACAAAAAAAAACTTCAAAACGCATAAAAAAATTTTTATATGCATTTTTGTTACGTTTTTACGAGTCGCACAAAAATTTCAGGATCGTTCAACCCCCCCCCCCCCACCCCCCTGAATACGGCCTTGCTGGTATGTCCTTATTACAACCCTATTTGGTTATATTTTTCTCATGACCAGCGTTTCTAATCCAGTAGTTTTTTATTTACAATTTTTAAAGGCCAATTTTGGGGCGAGAATTCATCTACACTTCTTTATTAAAGTTCTAAATCTAACCGTTTTTATTGTAAACTATTTCTGTGCTCTGTTCTATAGTTCTGTAACAAATAAAATTAATTCAAGTAAGCAAAGCATACGATGAATAGTCTAACACAAATAAAAACTTACGAGGAACTGTGGCAAATCCTGCAGTCCTCATCAAGCGCTCCGGTGCCACTTTGTACTGTGACGCCACCAATCGGTGTATGGCAGTATCATCATCCAAGAATAGCTTCATCCTGATAAATGGCTCTCGTCCTTTCTGCGTCAGCATATGCCATGGCTTTGGCCGTGCCAGAAGGTCGGACACCGAGCCTTGACTTAAACCGAGCACTGCTTCACCGAAGAGTCGTTGGCTGATACTATATTGACTTAAAACTTCTTTAACCTGACAAAAATCTAAGATTTAGAAAGAATCTAAACTGAATCTCTTTTCACCTCAAACGAAGTCTTTTGAAATATTAGCATTTTCTTCGTGAATGCCTTAATGCCATCTATGCCAATGAGTATGGACAACTTATAAGAGTGGAAGCTGGTTCTAGTGCCGACAAAAAACTATCAGCGCCATCTAGCGTTTGGCTACAATTGGCGTTTTTTCAAGCTTCCTAACCCTTTTTTTGCAGGAAATGAGGTCAGACACTTATTATTACGCTAATTTTATTATTTGCACTAATTAAAATCAAGTATTGTTCTTATTACATTGGAAAAAATTCCAAGTGTCGCCAAACACTAGATGGCGCTAATAGTTTTTTTTTCTAAATTAGCCCCAGTTCCCACTCTTAAAAGTTATCCATAGTCTTTTATCTATGTTTTGTCTTTCCCTGAATTTTTATTAAGAAGATACTACAGCAACAGGTTTTGTGCCGAAAAAAAAATCTTGCTGCGCTAGCAACTTTTTTGTGCTGCAATTGGGCAATTTTACATAAACCATTATAATCGATCAACAAAATTAAATGAAACAAAAACGTGGTTTTAGTCACCAAGCGGGGTATTTACTAAATGTTTATTAGTATTTCTAAACAACAAAAAAATTAGATATCGTTGGTAGCTATGGAAACGTACGTTTAGTCTGCATCTATTAAAGTCTTAAACACATCGATATTTCTTCTTCGAAACGTTGCAATGCCATCTATACTTTCTCTGTCCCTGAATCTTTATTAAGACAGTAGTTGCACTAGCCTAACCTGACCTGAAAGTTCAGAATATTTACGTATATAATATTATATATATATATATATATATATATATATATATATATATATATATATATATATATATATATATATATATTTAGTACAACTACATTTAGTAATTAAAAAAATTAAATAGTTAAAAATTCAATGAAATAAAATACTGTTGATAGCAAAGCAAAAGAGTATTTTTCTATCAAAATCTAGGTTTTGTATTTCGCTAAACAAGGTCTGGGAACTGACTCCCCCCCCCCCCAAGCCTTAAGATTTCTGATGTTTTGCAATATTAATATTTTTTATCGAACTTTTTAATGTCATCTATTCCTCTTATCAGTGTTCTTATTACTGTAACTGATTTTGTAATGAGAAAGTAAATAAAAACTGATTTACAGTTAATCGAAAACAACCAAAGGAAAAAATGGCTTCTCTTTTCAAATACCATAAACTTTGGTTAAATTTCACAATTTGGAGTTTATTCACCTTCTTTTGCTTAAAATAATTAAATCATTTAAATTAGTAGGAAAGTGAAACAGTTACTGCACAGTCACAGTCACTGCAGTACAAACAGTATGAATCGCTTCAAAATTCCCTACCAAAGAAAATGCTATGAGGATCCCTGGGAATTAAAGATAACTGATTTATTACCACTGTCAGGCCTAGGGATCCTATATGGAATTTTCATACTTTTAAGATAATTCCCCAAAAGTTTTCATGAAGCTGTTCTCAAGGGGAGGACAGCAGGTAAATGCAAGTTCAATCACATTTTGATACGTTGCCCTGTTGATCCTTTCTTTTAAAAAAGCTTAGCAAATAGTTTTTGGAAATTATCTCACTTCGATCTTCATGTTCTACATTATCTTGCTGATCCTTTCTTTGAAAACAGCTTAGCAATTAGTTTCACATCACTGTTACCCCTAAAGATCTTATTTGACACTTTAAAATTCTAAAATAATTCCCAAATATTGTCTGCTGAGCTGCATTCAAATGCCTATTCAGTTTCACTTCGATCTTCCTGGTCTACATTATCTTTCTGATCCTCCCTTTTATAACAGCTTAGCAAATAGTCTTTGGCAACTATTTCGCGTCGCTGTTACCCCTAAAAGTCTTATTTGACATTTTTAAAATTCTAAAATAATTACCAAAAATTGTCTGCTGAGCTGCATTCAAATGCCTATTCAGTTTCACTTCAATCCTCCTGGTCTACATTATCTTTCTGATCCTCCCTTTTATAACAGCTTAGCAAATAGTCTTTGGCAACTATTTCGCGTCGCTGTTACCCCTAAAAGTCTTATTTGACATTTTTAAAATTCTAAAATAATTACCAAAAATTGTCTGCTGAGCTGCATTCAAATGCCTATTCAGTTTCACTTCAATCCTCCTGGTCTAAATTATCTTTCTGATCCTCCCTTTTATAACAGCTTAGCAAATATTTTTTGGCAACTATTTCGCGTCGCTGTTACCCCTAAACGTCTTATTTGACATTTTAAAAATTCTAAAATAATTACCAAAAATTGTCTGCTGAGCTGCATTCAAATGCCTATTCAGTTTCACTTCGATCCTCCTGGTCTATATTATCTTGCTGATCCTCCCTTTTATATCAGCTTAGCAAATAGTCTTTGGCAACTATTTCATGTCGCTGTTGCCCCTAAAAGTCTTATTTGACATTTTTTAAATTCTAAAATAATTACCAAAAATTGTCTGCTGAGCTGCATTCAAATGCCTATTCAGTTTCACTTCGATCCTCCTGGTCTATATTATCTTGCTGATCCTCCCTTTTATAACAGCTTAGCAAATAGTCATTGGCAACTATTTTGCGTCGCTGTTACCCCTAAAAGTCTTATTTGATATTTTTAAAATTCCAAAATAATTACCAAAAATTGTCTGCTGAGCTGCATTCAAATGCCAATTCAGTTTCACTTCGATCCTCCTGGTCTATATTATCTTGCTGATCCTCCCTTTTATAACAGCTTAGCAAATAGTCATTGGCAACTATTTTGCGTCACTGTTACCCCTAAAAGTCTTATTTGATATTTTTAAAATTCCAAAATAATTACCAAAAATTGTCTGCTGAGCTGCATTCAAATGCCTATTCAGTTTCACTTCGATCCTCCTGGTCTATATTATCTTGCTGATCCTCCCTTTTATAACAGCTTAGCAAATAGTCATTGGCAACTATTTTGCGCCGCTGTTACCCCTAAAAGTCTTATTTGATATTTTTAAAATTCCAAAATAATTACCAAAAATTGTCTGCTGAGCTGCATTCAAATGCCTATTCAGTTTCACTTCGATCCTCCTGGTCTATATTATCTTGCTGATCCTCCCTTTTATAACAGCTTAGCAAATAGTCATTGGCAACTATTTTGCGTCGCTGTTACCCCTAAAAGTCTTATTTGATATTTTTAAAATTCCAAAATAATTACCAAAAATTGTCTGCTGAGCTGCATTCAAATGCCTATTCAGTCTCACTTCGATCCGTAAAGTGTAAATTATCATAATGATCCTCCTTTCGAAAACAGCTTAGCAAATAGTCTTTGCCAATTATTTCGCGTCGCTGTTACCCCTAGAAGCTATATCCGACATTTTTAAAATTCTAAAATAATTATCAAAAATTGTCTGCTAAGCTGCATTCAAATGCCTATTCAGTAGAAATTCGATCCTCCTGGTCTACATTATCTTTCTGATCCTCCCTTTTATAACAGCTTAGCAAATATTTTTTGGCAACTATTTCGCGTCGCTGTTACCCCTAAACGTCTTATTTGACATTTTAAAAATTCTAAAATAATTACCAAAAATTGTCTGCTGAGCTGCATTCAAATGCCTATTCAGTTTCACTTCGATCCTCCTGGTCTATATTATCTTTCTGATCCTCCCTTTTATAACAGCTTAGCAAATATTTTTTGGCAACTATTTCGCGTCGCTGTTACCCCTAAACGTCTTATTTGACATTTTTAAAATTCTAAAATAATTACCAAAAATTGTCTGCTGAGCTGCATTCAAATGCCTATTCAGTTTCACTTCGATCCTCCTGGTCTATATTATCTTGCTGATCCTCCCTTTTATATCAGCTTAGCAAATAGTCTTTGGCAACTATTTCATGTCGCTGTTGCCCCTAAAAGTCTTATTTGACATTTTTTAAATTCTAAAATAATTACCAAAAATTGTCTGCTGAGCTGCATTCAAATGCCTATTCAGTTTCACTTCGATCCTCCTGGTCTATATTATCTTGCTGATCCTCCCTTTTATAACAGCTTAGCAAATAGTCATTGGCAACTATTTTGCGTCTCTGTTACCCCTAAAAGTCTTATTTGATATTTTTAAAATTCCAAAATAATTACCAAAAATTGTCTGCTGAGCTGCATTCAAATGCCTATTCAGTTTCACTTCGATCCTCCTGGTGTATATTATCTTGCTGATCCTCCCTTTTATACCAGCTTAGCAAATAGTCATTGGCAACTATTTTGCGTCGCTGTTACCCCTAAAAGTCTTATTTGATATTTTTAAAATTCCAAAATAATTACCAAAAATTGTCTGCTGAGCTGCATTCAAATGCCTATTCAGTTTCACTTCGATCCTCCTGGTCTATATTATCTTGCTGATCCTCCCTTTTATAACAGCTTAGCAAATAGTCATTGGCAACTATTTTGCGTCGCTGTTACCCCTAAAAGTCTTATTTGATATTTTTAAAATTCCAAAATAATTACCAAAAATTGTCTGCTGAGCTGCATTCAAATGCCTATTCAGTTTCACTTCGATCCTCCTGGTGTATATTATCTTGCTGATCCTCCCTTTTATAACAGCTTAGCAAATAGTCATTGGCAACTATTTTGCGTCGCTGTTACCCCTAAAAGTCTTATTTGATATTTTTAAAATTCCAAAATAATTACCAAAAATTGTCTGCTGAGCTGCATTCAAATGCCTATTCAGTCTCACTTCGATCCGTAAAGTGTAAATTATCCTACTGATCCTCCTTTCGAAAACAGCTTAGCAAATAGTCTTTGCCAATTATTTCGCGTCGCTGTTACCCCTAGAAGCTATATCCGACATTTTTAAAATTCTAAAATAATTATCAAAAATTGTCTGCTGAGCTGCATTCAAATGCCTATTCAGTAGAAATTCGATCCTCCTGGTCTACATTATCTTTCTGATCCTCCCTTTTATAACAGCTTAGCAAATATTTTTTGGCAACTATTTCGCGTCGCTGTTACCCCTAAACGTCTTATTTGACATTTTAAAAATTCTAAAATAATTACCAAAAATTGTCTGCTGAGCTGCATTCAAATGCCTATTCAGTTTCACTTCGATCCTCCTGGTCTATATTATCTTGCTGATCCTCCCTTTTATATCAGCTTAGCAAATAGTCTTTGGCAACTATTTCATGTCGCTGTTGCCCCTAAAAGTCTTCTTTGACATTTTTTAAATTCTAAAATAATTACCAAAAATTGTCTGCTGAGCTGCATTCAAATGCCTATTCAGTTTCACTTCGATCCTCCTGGTCTATATTATCTTGCTGATCCTCCCTTTTATAACAGCTTAGCAAATAGTCATTGGCAACTATTTTGCGTCGCTGTTACCCCTAAAAGTCTTATTTGATATTTTTAAAATTCCAAAATAATTACCAAAAATTGTCTGCTGAGCTGCATTCAAATGCCTATTCAGTTTCACTTCGATCCTCCTGGTGTATATTATCTTGCTGATCCTCCCTTTTATAACAGCTTAGCAAATAGTCATTGGCAACTATTTTGCGTCGCTGTTACCCCTAAAAGTCTTATTTGATATTTTTAAAATTCCAAAATAATTACCAAAAATTGTCTGCTGAGCTGCATTCAAATGCCCATTCAGTCTCACTTCGATCCGTAAAGTGTAAATTATCCTAATGATCCTCCTTTCGAAAACAGCTTAGCAAATAGTCTTTGCCAATTATTTCGCGTCGCTGTTACCCCTAGAAGCTATATCCGACATTTTTAAAATTCTAAAATAATTATCAAAAATTGTCTGCTAAGCTGCATTCAAATGCCTATTCAGTAGAAATTCGATCCTTCTGGTCTACATTATCTTGCTGATACCCCCTTTTAGAACAGCTTAGCAAATAGTTTTTAGCAACTATTTTGCGTCGCTGTTACCCCTAAAAGTCTTATTTGATATTTTTAAAATTCCAAAATAATTACCAAAAATTGTCTGCTGAGCTGCATTCAAATGCCTATTCAGTTTCACTTCGATCCTCCTGGTCTATATTATCTTTCTGATCCTCCCTTTTATAACAGCTTAGCAAATATTTTTTGGCAGCTATTTCGCGTCGCTGTTACCCCTAAACGTCTTATTTGACATTTTTTAAATTCTAAAATAATTACCAAAAATTGTCTGCTGAGCTGCATTCAAATGCCTATTCAGTTTCACTTCGATCCTCCTGGTCTATATTATCTTGCTGATCCTCCCTTTTATAACAGCTTAGCAAATAGTCATTGGCAACTATTTAGCGTCGCTGTTACCCCTAAAAGTCTTATTTGATATTTTTAAAATTCCAAAATAATTACCAAAAATTGTCTGCTGAGCTGCATTCAAATGCCTATTCAGTTTCACTTCGATCCTCCTGGTGTATATTATCTTGCTGATCCTCCCTTTTATAACAGCTTAGCAAATAGTCATTGGCAACTATTTTGCGTCGCTGTTACCCCTAAAAGTCTTATTTGATATTTTTAAAATTCCAAAATAATTACCAAAAATTGTCTGCTGAGCTGCATTCAAATGCCTATTCAGTCTCACTTCGATCCGTAAAGTGTAAATTATCCTAATGATCCTCCTTTCGAAAACAGCTTAGCAAATAGTCTTTGCCAATTATTTCGCGTCGCTGTTACCCCTAGAAGCTATATCCGACATTTTTAAAATTCTAAAATAATTACCAAAAATTGTCTGCTGAGCTGCATTCAAATGCCTATTCAGTTTCACTTCGATCCTCCTGGTCTATATTATCTTGCTGATCCTCCCTTTTATAACAGCTTAGCAAATAGTCATTGGCAACTATTTTGCGTCGCTGTTACCCCTAGAAGATATATCCGACATTTTTAAAATTCTAAAATAATTATCAAAAATTGTCTGCTGAGCTGCATTCAAATGCCTATTCAGTAGAAATTCGATCCTTCTGGTCTACATTATCTTGCTGATACCCCCTTTGAGAACAGCTTAGCAAATAGTTTTTGGCAATTATCTCGCGTTGCTATTACCCCCAAAGTTCACATCTGATACTTTCAAAATTATAAAATAATTATCAAAAATTGTTTGCTGAGCTGCATTAAATTCCTATTCAGTTTCACTTCGATCCTCCTGGTCTATATTATCTTGCTGATCCTCCCTTTTATAACAGCTTAGCAAATAGTCATTGGCAACTATTTTGCGTCGCTGTTACCCCTAAAAGTCTTATTTGATATTTTTAAAATTCCAAAATTATTACCAAAAATTGTCTGCTGAGCTGCATTCAAATGCCTATTCAGTTTCACTTCGATCCTCCTGGTCTATATTATCTTGCTGATCCTCCCTTTTATAACAGCTTAGCAAATAGTCATTGGCAACTATTTTGCGTCGCTGTTACCCCTAAAAGTCTTATTTGATATTTTTAAAATTCCAAAATAATTACCAAAAATTGTCTGCTGAGCTGCATTCAAATGCCTATTCAGTTTCACTTCGATCCTCCTGGTCTATATTATCTTGCTGATCCTCCCTTTTATAACAGCTTAGCAAATAGTCATTGGCAACTATTTTGCGTCGCTGTTACCCCTAAAATTCTTATTTGATATTTTTAAAATTCCAAAATAATTACCAAAAATTGTCTGCTGAGCTGCATTCAAATGCCTATTCAGTTTCACTTCGATCCTCCTGGTCTACATTATCTTGCTGATACCCCCTTTGAGAACAGCTTAGCAAATAGTTTTTGGCAATTATCTCGCGTTGCTATTACCCCCAAAGTTCACATCTGACACTTTCAAAATTATAAAATAATTATCAAAAATTGTTTGCTGAGCTGCATTAAATGCCTACCCAGTTTCACTTCAGCCCTCCTGGTCTCTTGTTGATCCTCCCTTTGGAAAAAGCTTAAAAAATGATTTTTGGCAATTATCTCAGACCTGTGAAAATGTCAGATACGACGTTTAGGCATTGGAGCGGCGATTTTCTTCTTTGTTTTAAAGAAATGGTAACATTTTGGTGATATAAAATAAATAATATAATCAAAACAGTATATTATAACTGAAAGAAGTTCACAAAACAAGCTACTTCTCACTTTCTGAAACTTATTCTAGAAACACAGCTTTTTCTAAAAAGTGGTTAAAACATTCGAAAGGGTTCAAACAATGTCGGCTAAAGAACGTCAAAGAATATATAAAACACCATTAATCCGAAACTGTGGTTGTTTACGGTTTTTTAGAAGTAAAAGAATTATCAATTAAAACTTCATGGCTAAATTGCATCCCCTTCCTCGCTCCTTCAATCTCTGCCTCAACTGAAACTCGTAAAAAGAAGATAAAGATGTAATATTTCTTTTTAACAAGTTCGAAGCAACTCGAGCCAGTTTCAGAGAAGAGAGATAAATGGTATAGCTTCTAATGGGACAAAAAAGCCGGAAAACCGGAAAAATACAATAAGATTAAGGCTCTCCAAACCAGATCAACATGAAAAGAATAAAGAATGCAAAAATAGCGAATAAAACACATAAAGGAAAAATAACGAATAAATAAAAATAAAGCAATAAAAGAAATATAAAACACAAAATTCAATACAAATAATGAAATAAAACTTAAAAGTGTAAAGAGTACAACTATCACGAACAATTCACTTTAGCACCTGTGCTGTGCGCACCTGTGCTGTCCGAGGTCAGCACAGGTGCGCACACTCCTCCTCCAATCGAATCTATTCAAAGCTGCACTTCCTACCCATGAAGTTCCAATTTCGTTCAAATACTTCCTGTGACCTCTGCCCACCCCTCTCGGAAACGAACAGGTTTTCGTTTACCCCCAAATGAATGGGCTAAAGACAGAATTTTTAGCAATTTGTCATCATCCACCCCTAAAACATGGCCTAGTCGTATTAGCCTTTTTTCATTATAGACTGAGAAAGTGGGATTGAACCACGGTTTTTGGAAAGCTTATCCTTTGATATGAGGTCAGTCAAAGACTAAAGAAAAAGAATATCGAGCAGTATGGAATAACGAAGCTGAAATTTCGGCTGAACCTTCGTCAAAGCAGAAAAATAACTTATAAGTAAAAAAAAAAAAAAATGTTGTAGGATTGCCAGTCTTTCCGAAGATATTTTTTTCGAAGATATTAAAATTTCTATCCTGATCTTGGAACGTCGTGGAAGCATATTATCCAAAAATATGATATTAAATATATTAATTTTATCTAATATACTTAACTTAAGTTAATTAACTGATTTAATTAATCAAGTAAATACAATTAAATTGATTATTATTTAATTGAATATATATTATCATTCAATATCTTTTTAAATTTTGGCATTTTTTCGCAAATAAATCTTGGATTTCCTAAATTCTCAGTGACAGCTTTGGTGGCCACTTAGGCCACTTGGCTGCCAATTTAGTGGCCACTTCAAAGATCTTACACATTAATATAAACGTACATAATGAATGCTAATCATAGTCCTTGTTCAGTTTAAAAGCATACCTCAGAAAAAAAACCAAATAGCCCAGCCTCTTTTTACCTGTTGTTGTATTTACCCGTTGTTACTATGTTAAATTTCAGCCAATAAAGAAAGCATAAAACCAATAAAAAGGAGACACAACCAATAAAAAAAAACAATAAAAAGAAGACAAAACCTGATTGGCTCTTTTGCATGAGATTTTAAGCCAATAAAAAGAAGACAAAACCTGATTGGCTCTTTTGCATGAGATTTTAATGCAATAAAAAGAACAAAAGAGATTTTTAGTCACATCATTTAAAAAGTGAGCTCTTTGTGAATCTAAGATGTCAACAATGTGTGTCATACATATGTATGACGTGTGAAGTATGACATATCGTGTATGACGTACTTAATAATATTAATTTTCAGTTTAAAAGCGATGTTCAGTAACCTTGTTCAGTGGTTGCTGTGACAAAGTTCCAGCCAATAAAGAGAACAAAAGACGTATTGGCTCTATTGTATGGAATTAAATAAAAAAAAAAACAAGTTTTCTCAATTGAAAGTAAAGAGCGGCATTAAAACTTAAAGTAGACAGAAATCATTACGTATATGAGGGGGCTGACCCCTTCTTAATACCTCGCTCTTTACGCTACAGTTTGACTTTTTATCTCAAAATTTTGATCGGGTGACTTTGGGGGAAAAGGGGCGCGGGAGGGGAGCAAGCTGCCCTCCAATATTTTTGGTCGCTTGAAAAGGGCACTAGAACCTCTGATTGCCGATCAAATAAGCCCTCTCCTGATCCTCTAGGATCACTGGTTCGATACAATCACCCCTCAGAAAAACAAACAAACAAACAAACACGCATCCGTGATCTTTCTTCTGGCAAAAAACGCAAAATTCATCATTTTTATACATAGGAGCTTGAAACCTTTACAGTAGGGTTCTCTGATATGGGGAATCTGATGGAGTGATTTTCATTAAGATCACTTGATGTTTTGGGGGTATTTCCCCCTTTTTTCAAAATTGTTCAAATTTTCTCCGGCTGGTGGCTTTTGATAGGCAACAATAAACTTGATGAATTATATACATTTTGAATAAATATCAAAATTCGATTCTTTTGATGTATATATTATTATCAAGACTTTGTTTCTTAGAGTTTCGGTTACTATTGAGCCGCAACGCTCCTTACTTACAGTTCGTTACCACGAACTTTTTGATTTAAAGGTAATAAAAAGAACAAAACACAATTTTTGTAACAGTATTTTTAAAAGTAAACTCTCCATAAAGCTAAGTTGCCAGTAATGGGTTAATTGATACATAGGGTGGATAGGGGATACAAAGATGGCCGATCATAAGCCAAACTTCGAGCCAATAAGCTTTAAGCTAGTAAAATGAACGAAAAGGTTTTTAGCCGCAACACAAGTTAATGTTCTATTTCTCTATGAGAATATGGTGCCAACAATGTACTGTATGATACATAAGGAGTGCTGACCGTATTCCTTTTCATTCCAGAATTGAAGAAACATAGACAACTACACTTCACTAGTCACTTCGGGATAGAAATAGGATCCAAAAATATATAGAACTTGAAGTAGCTCCAATTCGTGAAAGACCGTGGAAGGGGGGGGGGTAAAATTTATTTTTCAAAATCTAGAGAAGGGTGAAGGAGAAAAAACATATTTTGAGGGGGAAATGTCCCCTCTCCCGTAACTGGGGCCATTAGTAACTCAGTTTACAATTCTTGATTATTTGTCCTTTTATTGCACTTTTATTCAGTTAGAAAAAGCTAGTATTCGCTATTTTTGTCGCTAAGCGTTAATTCTAATGTAAAACTTTGCATGCAACTATAATGTTATTACTCAAAGGTGACCAAATCACCCCGCCTAATATATCTCGCCAACCATCTGGGTATCCTAATTTTGTGGGGAAGCAGAAAAGCGTTTTAATGAATCGGAAATCCTCAAACTTTTTAGTGAGTTTAATGAGGGGTGAAAAAATAATAAAACCAAAGTTTCAGACACCAATCTTGTTTACATAAAACCTCATTTTAACGTCATTCCCAGTGACAGTATTCTGTTACCAACGAAGAGTTGTGGTTATTAAGGGGTATACATATAATTGGGGGGTTTAAAAATAAAACTATTACAGTAAACTGAGATATAGCATTATTACGTTGTAAATGAGTTTTAAGTTATATTATAAAAATATAACAAATATACAATCTCAATGGTATATATATATATATATATATATATATATATATATATATATATATATATATATATATATATATATATATATATATATATATATATATATATATATATATATATATATATATATATATATATATATATATATATATATATATATATATATATATGTTTTTTTGGCCCCCCCCCCTCCTCCCGAAAAACCCTGGTACGTTTTTTTTACTTTTTGGTGCATATTTTGAATATTTTCAAACTTAAAGCGAGGAAGAGTTGGCTTGGTGCCAATGTCTTCCCCTAAAATATTGTCGCTGATGAAATGTTGTTTTAAAAAAAGTCTAACCATCAATATTTCATGATAGGAAAAGAAAACCCAAGAAATAAATTCTATGACAGAAGAATATATGTTTTTGTTTATCAAGCGATCAAATATTTAATTAAAAGTTCATTAAAGGGAAATGAAAACAAAAGATCTTCCTCTTAAAAGCATTGGATATTAGAATTCAAATTATTCCCTATTGAATAAGTTAGGAATTAAGTACTTCATAGGAAATGGAGAAAAGTGAATTTAGAGATTTTGACAATTCTTGGAATTCCGTGGAGACTTAAGAAATACAAAACTACTTTCACTATCAAAGCCGCATAATTAAAAATGAAATAAATTAAAAAAATAGCAGCAAAGAGAATACTTCGAATCTAAAAATGACCTACTATGAGAACAGTTACCAAACTGCAATAAAATAAAAGAATGTATTTAAAAGAAAATATTTTAGATATGAAATAAAAGAACAGGAATGACAAATAATTCATAAAACAAATAAATGAATTACTAATTAAATACAGATGGGACCCTTTTGTATTAGTTTTGTGATCTACAACAAATACTTAAACTGTTAAATCAGCAGTGGCGTCGATTGGGGGCCAAACATTCACTCGAAAGATTTTGGGCCCCCCTCTTAGATTTTGAAAATCTCTTTTTTTGGTATTTCATTGAATAATGGCTTTTTTGGGGTGTTCAGGACTTTATTTCTAGGGGGGAAGGGGTTACAAAAGGATTTTCTTTTCGGGGAGGGGTTTTACAAAAATAAACTTCAAAAAACACATAAAAATTTGTTTATATTCATTTTTGTTACGTTTTTACGAGTCAGAAAAAACATTTCTAGGGAGGAGAGGGGTTCAAAATCCTACCCCCTGGATTCGGCCTTGCCCACCAAGATTTTAAAAAATACAGTTTTGCCCCGCCCCTAATTTCTGTAAATAAGGTGATTAGCTGAATCAACGAAACCCAACGAATATCGAGTAGTGACTAAGTATTTTTAATTCCTAACCATCCTAAATACATAATCAGTGATTCATACATCGACATTGTCATGCCAAATGGTCATATCTTACATTTTTACTGTTTTCAAGGGGAGGATCATGAGAGGAGGAACTGTTTTCAAGGGGAGGATCATGAGAGGAGGAACTGTTTTCAAGGGGAGGATCATGAGAGGAGGAACTGTTTTCAAGGGGAGGATCATGAGAGGAGGAACTGTTTTCAAGGGGAGGATCATGAGAGGAGGAACTGTTTTCAAGGGGAGGATCATGAGAGGAGGAACTGTTTTCAAGGGGAGGATCATGAGAGGAGGAACTGTTTTCAAGGGGAGGATCATGAGAGGAGGAACTGTTTTCAAGGGGAGGATCATGAGAGGAGGAACTGTTTTCAAGGGGAGGATCATGAGAGCAATGGGCGATTGAAGTTAAATTACCCATTGCTACCTCTGATTTATTTTGCCTTGCTGATCCTTCTTTTGACAACATGGTTTTAATTATAATAGTTTTAATTCTAATTTGATTTAATTTATAATTAATTTAAATTAGTTTAATTATAAAAAATTTTTGATTTTAAAATCGTTTTAATTTAAAAATCGTTTTAATTAAAAAAAATATTATTAATTAAGCAGTGACAATTTATACCTTGTTGTAATACTTAAGTAGTGGCACTTACTCACAAAGGTACCAGAAAGGGGGATACAAAGGGATCCAAATATTCAGGAGGTGAGACACATTTTGATCACCGCAACAAGAATAAGCTATTCTTACTTACTTATTTATTCAAATAACGACGAAACTAAGGGAAACACGACACAGTGGTTTTCGCATTAAACGAGCCTCATATGCCTTATGCAAAAACAAAAAAAAAATCTTATTAATACAATTAATTTTAAGTAATATTAATATTATTGATATTATTAATTACTATAATCAAAACCAATATAATTAATTTTTATTCTTATTATTATTAATTATTATTACTATTTATTGTTATTAGTTGTTATTAAATTATGAAACTATTGAATTATTATTAATTAATGTTATAATAATTAACATTATTGATATTGATATTAACATATCTCGTCTTCACATCACGACACAGTTGTCTTTACATTAAACGAGCATCAGGTGCCTTATGCAAAAACAAAAAATCCTTATTAATACAATTACTTTTAAGTAATATTAACGTTATTGATATTATTAATTACTGTTATCAATATCAATACTATTAATTATTATTAGAAATCATATTAATATTAATATATCTGGTCTTCAAATCACCACACAGTGGTCTCCCCATTAAACGAGCCTCAGGTGCCTTATACAAAAACAAAAAAAGTTTTATTAATACAATTAATTTTAATTAATATTAACGTTATTGATATCATTATTACTGTTATCAGTATCAATATTATCAATTATTTTTTATCATTATTGGTTATTATTATTAATAATTAATTTTATTATTCATTATTATTAGTAATTATTAAACTATTGAACTATTAAATTATTATTAATTATTAATAGTAATTATTAAATTATTAACCTATCAAATTATTATTACTTAATATTATAATAATTAAAATTATTGATATTAATATTAATATATCAGGATAACCCGATTTCTATTTCGTCTTAGCATAGTTATGAACCATCAAAGTTTCCAAGAAATTTAAACGATAATCAATTTTCAAGAGTTCTAACATAAAGACTTTATAAGTCAATTAAGCACTGGCAGTTTATAACTCGTAGGCATACACTCACAAAGGCATATTATATTCTGGTATATTCTGACTTTGCCTCAAATATAGTGACATGAATTATGTCTAAGCGCTGTCTAGCATGCAATTAGGGGGGGGGGGAGCTTCCATGCCTCAATCACCCCAAATATCATGTTTTTAGGAGGTGTCCTGTAGTTTCCAACACTTTAATATCTTTTGCTATTTTAAAGAATTTTAACCCCTGCCGTCCCCGAACAACACCCTATATTTGTATAGTGGTGTCAATTTGAGAAGGTAAGGGCGGGGGGGGGCATGAAAATTCAATATTTTGGAAAATACCTTGTAACGTATGCTTGCTCAATGTTTTTCTGTATCTTTATTTTTTTTTTTTATCTTTACAACTCCACCCTGCATTTACGTGAACTGACGCTATTATACTCATGCCTTGATCCAGTTGAATTTTTTATGACTTGTGGTTCGTCCAATTCTTTAAAGCAGTAATTAACAAATCCGTTTGATAAATTGGACGGTGATTTCAACTTCCCTTATTGACCGCTCTGAAACTATAGATACTGTTTAAAAATATTCTCTGTAGTTAGTGTTTGAAAGGCATAAAATTACCACTGTGTAATAGGTGTCAACACTGCATTCATAGGTTTAGTGAGCTTTGAGGCATGACTTGAGTAGACGGTCAGGGTATCAAACTGCTTGTTGTAGAGGAGGGGGCTCCATGTGATCACCATGTGATTGCCATTTGATGTGTATCAAATGGCAATCGTTAACTACAGCGCCCCTTTCCCGACTCAAATATTAGTAAAAATGCCAAATCAAAGTAAAAAAATTATCAGCGCGTAATCCTCGAGCCAAAGCCCCCCCCCCCCAGAAAAAGCGACCAGAGAAGCTACCCCAGTTGCCCCCCTTTTTTGAACGGCTCTGTTTTTAGCAATATCCTACGTGTTTAAAGCTTGATGTGTATCAAAACATGCAATAGGTGACAACACAACTTTTATCGTTTTGTGAGCATTGAGGATTACGGTGGAGGGGGGTGGAACATCAGAATAGTTGTTATTGAGGAGGGGGGGGGGGGCGGCTTTAAAGCTCATGTCATCCTGTATCTCATTGTTCCAGGATTTTCTATTTGAAAAGTTTACTATTTTTACTTTTCAACGAAGTTAATCTCCACCCCCCCCCCCAAAAAAAAAAATATACACTCATTCCTAAGTCTGGTTAAACTTAAAATTAATAATATTTAAACAAATCGATATGACAAATCAAGTCAGGTTGGCTTGGGTCAAGTCGGGTCAAAATGAAACTTCCCTTCCCCACAAAGATCAAAGACCCCTTCCCCACAAAGATCAAAAGATACCATACACACCTTTTTCACAATATCCTGCGCCTGTAATGCTTGAAATGCGTCAAATTTTTGTTGTGTATAAAGTGGCAACACTGGTTTCGTCGATTTAGTGAGCTTTGAAACATGACTGTAGGGGGAGGCTCGGACATCAGATTACTTGTCATAGAGAGGGGAGATTTGAAGCCCATGTTACCCTGTATCTCATTTGTGTTTTCTCTTATGTTTTTAACGGTTGCCATTTTTTTTCACCGAATTTCCCCCTCCCAAAAACTACGCCCAGGCCAAGTTAAGTTAAGCTTTTTTTTTACTTTGTTTACTACCTTAGAATCGGCAGTAATTAAACCAATGAATTAAATAATTTAAATGGTTAAATCAGGTCAAAGTAAAATTTCCCTCCCCATAAATGTAATAAATTTAAATTTGACTATCCTAATTTAAATATATACAAAAGATATTTAATTATACACACCTTTTTAACAATATCTTCCGTATTTAACGTTTGATATGCATCAAATTGCTGTTGTGTAATAGGCGGCAACACTGCTTTCATCGGTCTTTGTGAGCTTTGAGACATGACTGGAGGGGGAGGTTGGGACATCAGACTATTTGTTATAGAAGCTATTCGCTGTAAAGGGCTAGCAATGCTAGAAGCGTCAAGCATATCCTCTGATAAGGGGCTTAGTCCGGGCTGCAATATACCTGACATTCGTTGACTGAACGAGGGGCTAGGCGTACCTGCAATGCATCAAATCAACAAAATTAGTAAAAAGTAATAAATAAAGATATAAAAAAATACATATAAGATATAGAAAATTGTAATAATGTTGATACGTTTACTGCCCCATTCAGAAACAAAAGTGCGATTGTTTTTAGGTGGGGGGGGGGGGGGTTCGTTAAAACCACCATGTAGGGAATGGTTTTTGACGTTGCCCTTAATGATTTGTTTTTAAATATGGTATTTAAATGAAAAATTAAATATATTTTTTATATTTAAAAATCATAATATTAAATATAGAACCTTATATTTAAATAAATATAAAATAAATATATTTGTTGAAGGAGTAAAGAATAAAAATGATAAGAAAGTGAGCTTGAATAAAACCTCATGCCTGAACACAAGTAAGGAGGGGAGGGAGGAAATAGGATAGAAACAGCTAATGGACGGTTGCACAAGCCACAATGCTTATTTGCAAATTTTTATTTTGTGTCTCCTTTTTTTTTGTTGATGTATTCTCTCTCTTTCTGAAATAAATGCATATTTCCAGAATTGGAGGGGAGGGGTGTATTCAGCGAATTTTAGAGTCAAACTAGAGATATGAATGATTCATAAGGTATATTTGAAATAAATTTAAATATTAGATAAGCTCTTTCAAGATTGAAAACATAAGTATGGAATATTTATTTAAAAAGCAATTGTTAAAAAAATTATTAATCATTAATAATAATGATTATTAACAATCAACATAATTATAAAATAAAAATAATAATTAAATGTTAGAAAAACAATTCAATATAAAATTATTACTTTAATATAAATCATTAAACAAAAATTATCATTAACAATAATATCATCAGTAATGATTATAGAAATATAAAAAAAATAAATTATTAAAACAATTATTTTATTTAGAATTAAAAGCTTAGATTATTAAGAAATGAAACTTATTTAATTAAAAAAAAAGAAGCAAACGAGGTTTCATAGAAGCACAAAAAATAACTTAAACGACATTTTTAAGTTATAATAGCGTTTTTTTTATATTTTATAGAGGTATATTGAAAAAAGGAAGAGAGAAGGGGTAAAAGAGAGAGAGACAAATAGAGAGTGAAAAATAAATAGAGAGAGAGAGAGAGATAGAGAAGAACTAATTGCATTAAGGAACTAGTTCTTAATATATTATTATGATTAGTACTTGATTAGTACATGAGTACTTGATTTTTACTTGATATCAAATACAACTATCTTTGAACTTAATACACATATTTTTTCCATTCCATTTCTTTTTATAGAGATGGAATGAGATAGACTCCGCCAGGAATAGAGAAAGAGAAGAGGAGAATGAGAGAGAAGGAGAGAGAGAAAGAAGGAAAGAGGGAGAGAGTAATAACTAGAGAGAAGAAGAGAAAGGGAAAGAGAGAGAGAGAGAGAGAGAAAAACAGGGAGATAGATGAGAACTAATTGTATTAAGCAATATGATGCCTATCTCTAAAACCGTTTCTGCTTGATACAAAGTAAAAATATCTTTAAACTTACTAGACATCTCTTTTTTCATTTCCTTTCTTGTCATGTGTTTCTCTTCATCTTGTTTTCTAGGCAAGGATAAGTCCTGAACTCCTCCTTCGTCATATGCCTCGTGCTGTTGATTCAAAAACTGTGCCAGTTCTTGCCTGTAGCCCTCCAGCGATACACCGGGATGTCTCTCGATTCGTAGTTCGTTTCTTTTATCACTGGTTGCCGATCTTCTGTCTTTATTCTGACATTTTTCATTTGACGGTTTCGCTTCTTCTTCTGTTTCAGGTTTTGCAGGCCATTTTACATCATTTTCCGCAGGCGAAGGACTTCTCTGCAACTAGAATGAAATATCTCTTGAGTGAAAATGGTTGTTTTTTTCAAGTTTAGTGATCAAGCAGAAAAATTGAAAAAAAGGAATAATTTGTAGATGGTACGTTTTCATGGATTTTAGACAAGAGCTGATTATGAATGGAATTGCAAAATCTGAACGGCTATTGACATTTGTTACTCTTAATTAAAAAAAAGTAATAACAATAAAACGACAAAGATGATTTTTTTTTTCATTTTCGCCCAGCAGAATAATAAAAAGCCATCATAGTCAAGTGGTTAGCGCGCTAGACGTGGGACCCTTTGTCCGTGAGGACAACGGGTCGATTCCGGGTGTTACTGGTTATTTGGTATGAACGGGGTGTGAGTATGACTCATACCCCAAGGTATGAACGGGGTATTTGGTATGACTCTGTAAATTCAGCCAGAGTCGACCCAACTCTAAATTGGTACCTGGAGAAATCTTAGTAAACAGGAAGAGTGTGCGAAAGCACAGAATGGCTGGCTCCAAGCTCCCCATTGCACTTCCTGGCTGAAGGGCCATGAAATGGAGATCAGCCCCGCCAATAGAGATTGTCAAACCCGATGCCGTATTTTTTACCTTTATAATATAAAAAGTAAAAAAGACTTGAATAAAAAGAAAACAAAATATTATTCAACCGACCTTCTTAATCTGTTGCAAGACAAGGCCCTTACGTAGAAATTTTCAGGGTTGAAAATTTAAGTAACAAAAGGTAAAACAAAGAGAAATTATTTACTTCTAGCTTAAAGGGTTGAAAATTGGCATCTGGAGGGGGGCTCGTAGTAATGATGTTAAAAAGTTTATAAAAAAAATACGAATTAAATGGGAAATACAAGAGATTTTACAGTAAAACTGTACAAAAGTTGGGATTTCCAAGGGCAACAGTACCTATTGAAAAACCCTCCCCCTTTGTGCGTGTATATTACAAGGCAAGGGGGTAGGACTCCTCACGAATTTCAGGGCAGTATTGCTGATTGACCATTGGTTCTCGCTAAAAATTATTGCCCAAGAAATATGTTTTCTTGATAAAGAGAAAAATAGAAAGAAAACGACAATAACAACTTTTTTTTAATTTTTGCCAGGCATAGTTTATGAGTAAAAAATACTTTAAAATAAAGAAAAAAATTATTATGCAAGCCTTTTTTGATTTGTTGGAAGACAAGCTCTTTCCAAAGCCTTTTCTAGGTTGAAAATTTGGGTATGGGGACTGGGATTCGAAAAAGGCAAATTATATTGAAAATGCAATATATTCTGTAACAAAACCGTGCAAAACTTGAGGTTTCTTAGGGGAAGTCACGAACTGACTCAAAGACCCTCCCACTTATCGCATGTTTATTGCGAGATAAGGGGTTCCTCATTATTTTTAAGGCAGGTAATGCTGACCGACAATGGTCAGCATTACTTACTTACTTAAGTCCCATCCGTCCTTGAAGGTCGTCTTGGGGCCTCTTTCTTCGTAACGGCGTGGATGTGCCTTCTGTATGCTTCACGGTCTTCTGCTAGGCGAAGAAGGTCCGAGAGGCGGTGAGGTGCAAAGTATTCCTTCCACCTTTTTGGGGGACGACCACGAGGACGAGAACCGTGAATTTGGCCTTCGAAGGTGATAATTGGGAGACGGGACCGACTCATCCGTTGTACGTGACCGAGCCATCGAAGTTGATGGAGCTGGATCTTCATGAGAATTGTTTGTTGTACTTTAAGGCGCTCGAGAAGTTCGAAATTTGAGATTCTATCAAGGTAAGTGATCCCGCCGATGCGGCGGAGGCACTTAGTTTCAAATGCTGCAAGTCGACGCTTGTCATTTACCTTCAGTGTCCATGTTTCACATGAGTGTATTGCAATGGAGATGATCAAGGTATCGAAAAGTCGTGTCTAAAGCTACAGAGACAAATCCTTGCTTCGCCATATGGGCATAAGGGATTTGAAACTGGAACTTGCGAGGACAAGGCGTCTTTTAATTTCTTTTGATAGACTGTTGTCGCTGATGATCAGACTACCGAGGTAAGGGAACTCGTCAACCCACTGGATACTCTCTCCATTAATTTTCAGGTCTGGCTTAACTGTATCCTGTGGCTTTCGTGAGCAGCACATAGCCTTTGTTTTTTATACATTTATGATCATTCCAAAAGAACTAGTGGCTTCGAAGACGTCGTTAAGAACGGTTTGTAGATCCTCGGGTGTTTCAGCCATTACGTCGATATCGTCGGCTTAGGCTAGCTTATTTATCTGAACACCCCCTATATGTGCACCACAAGTTATTTCCACCAGGTATAAGACTGCTGTGAGGAAAAGGTTGAACAGCTCTGGAGACAAAAGACATCCTTAAAGGACACCTGCGGAAGTCTGGAAACTATCAGTGAGACCTTCACTAGTCATGACACGAGTCCCAAATTTTGAGTACATATCCTTGATAAGATCTACTAGGTTTCGTGGGATTCCGTAATGGAGGAGGATATGCCATAGGCCATTTCTCCAAATAAGGTCAAACGCTTGCCTAAAGTCGATGAAGAGGTGATACAGGCCGCGACCGAATTCTAGATATTTCTCTAAAATTTGGCGAACAGTGAAAATTTGATCAACGGTCGATCTCCCAGGGCGAAACCCGGCTTGGTATTCTTGGATGACTAAGGATGACACGGCTCTGATCCGTTGGAGTACAATTCGGGTGAATATCTTGGCAGTTTGACTTGTTAGGTTAATAGGACGGTAATTATCACATACTGGCTTTGACCCCTTCTTGTGCAGTGGAGCAATTGTGGCTTCGCACCAAGAAGTTGGGAAATGACTCTTTTGCCAGGCACCGGATACAATCTTGTGGAAAAGATCTATAAGTCGTTCACACCGGACTTTCAGCAGTTCTGCCTGTATTCCTTCTGGGCTAGGGGCCTTGTTAGTCTTCAGTGCTTGGATGGCATCTTCGATCTCAGAACGGAGAGGAGGTGGGCTGGGGTCTGAGACAGTAACGGGCAACAGGTCCAGGACAGCAGGGTTTGGAAAGATATCAGGATTAAGCTTTTCTTTGAAATGCTCCATCCATCTCGATCGGATAGCTTCTGTGCTTTGTATCTGAGAGCCATTTTTATCTAGCAGTGTACAAGAACTGAGGCTTTTCTTGCTTGTTAGCTCACGAACTCTCTTATACATGAAGTATGAATCGTCTCTCTTAAAATCAGCCTCACACTGTTCACATTTGTCTTTAATGTAGGTGCGATGGGCTCTACGGGTGGCTTTTTCTACAGCACGCTTCAACTGCTTATATCTGTCCCTGCTCTCTCTGTCTTACCTGTCATTGTGTTTTCGTTTCTCAGCACATAATAAAATAATTTCGTTGGTTATCCAAGGCATTTTATTACCCTTTTTGGTTCCTAGGGTGGACATCGCTACTTTGCTGATGATCTTAGAGAAGTCTGTGACCAGTTTATCGATGTCCTCTTTAGACAGAGTTATAGAAATATTAGAAAGAAGGTCCGATATTTGAGTAGACAGTTCATCAATGTAGGTCTGGCGGATTTGAGGGTCTTGAGAAGATGTGTGTCGAAACGAGCGGGTCTCTTATTCAGCTTTGCGGAAGATTTAAGGCGTATCTTTAGTGCAGACATGACCAGAGAATGGTCGCTGTTGAAATCGCCAACGGCGTGGTTGATAGTGTCTAGCACAGACGATTTCCACCGCCTAGAGATGAGCACGTAATCAATAAGATTTCGGGTTTTTCCATCCGGCGAAGTCCATGTCGCCTTACGACGTTCTCTATGTTTGAAGAGAGTATTGGTAATGGCTAGATCACTGTCTCTGCAACATTCAATGAGGCGTTCGCCCCTCTTGTTAAGTCGTCCAAGGCCAAATTTACCCATAACATCTTCATTTCCAGCAGAATCGTTACCAACAATAGCATTGAAGTCGCCAATGACAACAACAAGGTCTTTTTTGGGAACAGCGTCAATTAGGCTTTGCAGTTGAAGGTAGAAATTTTCAGACTCTTCATCTGGTTTGCTGCAGTCAGGAGCGTAGACTTGTATGATCGTGATGTTGATCGGGGATCCTTTGATTCGTATCATAATCAACCGTTCTGACACAGGCGTTACGGAAATCAGGGATGTTCGTGCCTTAGTCGACATCAAAAAGCCAACACCTTGGCGATGGACGCCATCGGTTCTCCCAGACACTATCAGACTAGTGTTGCCGATCCTTTCTTCGCCTGTGCTAGGGAGATGTGTTTCTGAAAGTCCTACAATATCCCATTTATATCGGTTTAGTTCATTAAAGACAAGATCTATTTTGCCTTGTTTAGCAAGCGTCCTAACGTTCAGGGTTCCAACAGATAAAATCAATTTAGGAGAAAGCATAGCCTCCGGGTTTGGAGTTGTCAACATTGTTAAAGGGAGATTCTGGGTCGTCAGTTCGTCGGTTGTCCCGGACGCGGTAACTTCGTCGGTTGCCCCGGACGCGGTAACTTCGTCGGTTGCCCCGGACGCGGTAACTTCGTCGGTTGCCCCGGACGCGGTAGTATTGTTCTCGTTCTTGATCGTTTGTACTTCATATTTTATAGGAAAAAAGGTTTCTTGGCTAATTTCAGGACGGCGGTAAGCCACTCCTCTCCATCCCTAGCAGGGGCCGGCTATATCTACTACCGATAATATGCCCTTCTGGCGTCCTGTATCACCTACAATTTTTCCATTGCTGGGAGGTTTGTGACTGGCTGGACGTATCCATACGCCGATGGGCCCCGCCCAGTGCACATCACAGGGGCCTTCCACCTCCTCCGCCTGAATTTATGGCCCCCAGACGTGGGTGCTCCAGCTATATTTCAAGACCCCTAGAGACCAGGTCCCCCCTTGGTCCGCGCCGCCCTACCGGGAGGTGCCCTGCATATCTACAGGACGTTCCCCTATCCACCACCCGGGGACGCGCTGAGTGGCCTGGGAAAGGCCCCACTGATAACTCTGAAGTTCTCAGAAAAAATTATAAGAAACTAAATCAAATCGATTGGATTAGTCAACTTCCTTGCAACAGCCGGGATCGAACCACAACCCCAAAGTTTTCAGGCGCGGCGTTATCCACTGCGCTGTTCCAAGGTTTACTAACATGTAAAAATGTAAAAAAATCTTACTAAAATATTGTCGATTTTGTGATTTTTTCTTGGTAAACTACGTTGAAAACCTATTTTTAGGCAACTATTTTTCAACTATACTGAACTATTGTTCCGTAGAGGTACTTAAAACAACCTCTATACTCCCTGAGGCAATATCGTAATACTAAAACCTAGGATCATTTGCGAAAATATAAATATATAAAAACCTTTGCAAAACCAAAAAAAATGAAAACTAAAAAAAGCCGTCCTGTACCACGACCTTTAATTGAAACAACAAAACAAATAGTCTCAGACAAGAAATTCACAAGTATAAACAAATATTTACACAAGGAGTCAACTATTCAGTCCAGTCAAAGATGAAAATCGTAAGCTACTGTAAGTAAATATTTGCAAAAAGTAAAACAGTAAATTAAAAACCATAAAGGGCGTCAAAAAACTCTCTCAGTAATTGCAAAATTTATCTAGTCTGCAAAATTTATCGTAATTGCAAAATTTATCAAATTTCACTAGATTTCAAAAAAACACTGGAGTTCAGTGTCCACTTTAACTGATCTAAGTGTTTACTGTACTGACCTATAGCGACCTGAAATTCTGAACTTGAATATTCTAGATCGTGATTTTACTTGTTCTCAGTGATGGCCGCCTTTCATTTACACAGAAACTTTTGAGCCGCTGTGTTCTGAATTTCAGGATTCTCAAAAATTCAGAATAATCATAGCAGTCAAAACTTTCGGTGGATTGAAGAAGAGTACAAAAAAATACCAGAACTAAAGAAAAATATTTTTATATTACTATTTAGTATCTTAGCATATTATTACATTATTGTTAGGTTTGTTTTTGCTATATATTTGATGTACTGTTATTTTATTTATTATATATTTAATTAAATTTATATATATTTTTTATATTAAATATTTTATTATATTTATTTTATATTATATTATATATATATATATATATATATATATATATATATATATATATATATATATATATATATATATATATATATATATATATATATATATATATATCGCGGTAACTTCGTCGGTTGCCCCGGACGCGGTAGTATTGTTCTCGTTCTTGATCGTTTGTACTTCATATTTTATAGGAAAAAAGGTTTCTTGGCTAATTTCAGGACGGCGGTAAGCCACTCCTCTCCATCCCTAGCAGGGGACGGCTATATCTACTACCGATAATGTGCCCTTCTGGCGTCCTGCATCACCTGCAATTTTCCCATTGCTGGGAGAAGGTTTGTGACTGGCGGGACGTATCCATACGATATATATATATATATATATATATATATATATATATATATATATATATATATATATATATATATATATATATATATATATATATATATATATATATATATACTTATTTATTATTTTAAAAACATTATTATTTCTTTTAAATGTACACAACTAAAAAAAAAAAAAAATTTTTTGTAGTTCTAAGGTTATGATGTGATATGCTGATATACAGCAACGTCGGGTAATTACAGCCAAATAAAGTTAGCAAAAAGATACTATCATAACGAGACCAATAAAAAAAACAGTTTGTTCTGAATTTTGTTGGACAAACATTCAGGAAGGGTTTAAATGCTCAGTCCCTCCTCATGTTTTTGAAATTTCCAGGCCAGTTTAGAATGTCAGTGTCCAAAAAACCAGTAATATATACTTGAAATCGAGATAATGCTCAAAATCTGATCTGATCCAACGATTCGCAAGGTCATCAACAAAAGCACATAAGCCTTTTTGGATAAGATACCACTAGTAATCAATGAGCATACAAATCGCGCTTATAGGCAGCTCACAAATATCTTAAAACCCTGTAATTACTGCGCTATAGTATGCACAGAGCCATGGGCGTAGGGAGGGGGGGGACAGGGGGACAGCCGCCCCCCTAGACTTTCAAATTTACATTAGATATGGCTGAAAAAGCAGATGGTTTGGAAAAAGCAGTTGATAAAACTCCATCACACTATCGACTGCCCCCCCCTAGACAATATGCTTCCTAATCCTGCCTACGCCCATGCACAGAACATACTAATTACAGCTCCCCCCCCTCTGACTCAACTATAAGAAAGAAGCCGAATCAAAGTGAAAAATTGGATCAAAGTTGGCAATTCTCCAGGTGTGTCGCCCCCCAGGCCACAGCGCCTTGGTCATTTCCACTATCCTTGGTACTCTAAGATCAGAACCATCGTATTTACACGATTATACGATTTAAACGCTGTCGTAGCGAAAATGAATTCCAACGACATTATTCGGCGGCTTGCAGGAAAAACGGCTTGCAGGCTTTCCAACGGCTTGCAACGGCTTGAAATTCCAACGGCTTGCAGGAAAAAGGGATGATTAAAAAAGCACTTATTAAAAATGACACATAACAGGGTACAAATGAGTTCGAGAAGCGTTTTTCTTAAAAGGTAGGTGGTTGTAGTCTATCTTTTGACCTTATATTTGCTTTCTTTGCCCTGAGTGGTGGTAGAGATGGAAGGTGATGAAGATGAAAAGAAAATACAATTTTTTTTCACTTATTTTCTCCACTTCCTCTGTTTCACTTATTATATAGTACAAAACAAAACACTTCAAATTTTATTCATAGTTCATTAGTAAGACCCCAACCTTAAGGACTTGCATGAATTATTTTGAAAAGGGGAAAAAGAAATATTATTTTTCAAGCTAGAGGGAAAGTCACAAAGACTCCAATTACCGAGGACAGTGAAAACTAAATTTAATTTGTTGAAATAAATAAAAATTTACACAACCATATTTTAAAACAATAAGAAAAATAGGGAATTCAATTTTGAATGAAACTGCAAGCAATTTTTAAGTTTTTGATGGTAGCGAATGCCAAACTAAAAAGAAAAACTTTTTTTTCGCATGCTGATCAAAGGTCTGCTTGGCGCAGGTACCTATCTCCTGATTCAATGCCTTCGGCCGAGAGTACAATGCGTGGTTGGGGGTAAATCATCCGACGCTTCCCGTGTTTTTCCCCCAGATTTTTCCAGGTACCCATTTAGAGCTGGGTCGACTCTGGATGATCTTACAAGGTCACACCACTGACCCAGCGACACCAGGACTCGAACCCCTGACCTCAGGATTTCAAGTCCGGAGCGCAAACTAAAAAGAAACGTGGGTGAAAGAAAAAAATAAGCTAAAAATTGGCAAAAACAGCTTAATAAGATGTTTAATTCCTTCTAAGGTGTAGCTGTCTTTAGGAGTCAATAAATTGTTAATGTTTGAATTTTTGTGGATGAAAAGTGAGGTTAAATTTAGCTAATTAGTCGTACTAGTTTTTTCATAGCTCAACGTGGCAACACTGACAAAATATGGTAGTGCCATAAGGACTTCAAAATCTTGAGATAGAAATTTTTTTTTCTTTTTCTAAAAAAGAAATTTTTAGAACATCATGCTTTCAGGTACGATAGACATTGGTTGGGTTCAGGCAGAATCTGTTTTTATTTTAATTCTCTGGGTAATTATTGATTAGGTACATTTTAGTCTTTTCCTACAGTAAAAGTAACAGAAATAAAAGTGTATGCATAACAAACTACAAGCAATAAAGAATTTTAACCGTATATAAAAAGAGATTTTAGGTTCAAATTTGTTTTATTTTTAAAATCACTTGTTTTTGAAAAAAAAATAGAAGTATCCTTGGATTTCAGTATTCCTGGATTTTCCTTTTAATTAATTTATTTTTATTTTTTGTATTAGTTATTAGGATAGAGTTATAAGGATAACTCTATATTTTAGAGATTATTAGAGTTCGGGATGGGAAAAACGAAAAAAAACGTTCAGAAAAAATTCTGGTTAACTGCAATTTCTCGTAAGCAAACATGAGTTAAATATTACGCATAATTCTTTCACAATCTGAATTCCCATTTTTGACAGCCAGATTATCAATAATTTCACTCTATATTTAAAAAGTTTTTATGAAAAAGTTTTTATGAAAAGTTTTCTAATGAAAAAGTTTTTAATCATTCTTTAGTTCCCAGTTTTGTAGATTATAAACAGGCATTGGATTCAGCCGGTAGAAGAGATCTAGTGAAGGCCCTAGCTTTCCATAGATTACCAGCTATTTAAACCTTTTCTAGAAAAGAATTTCACATTCCTCAAGGCCGTATTAAGGGTGAGGGTGAGCGGGTTTGAACGCCACCACTTGAAATTATTGCCCGACTCGGAAAAACATATCAAAAATGCATATAAAAAAATATTTGATGCATAAGAAAAAAAACAACAAAGAAATAAAACTCGCATCTTAATAACTTCCAAATATCACTAAACCAATCACTGCAATATAGCAAGAATACGCACACAGAATGACATACAGATTGTCTCTGGTACAGTTCCAGTGATTGTACCATGCTATTTTGCAGTTCAGTGATATTTCGAATTTATTAAGACGTGATTTTTATCTGTTTATTTTGTTTTTCCGTTTTTCAAAAACGTACCATTTGGCTAAACCATTTTAGCCAAATACCTTTTAGGTATTTATTTTTTCAATAAGACTGCGAAAACGGTATACTAACTTGAGGAGCTAAATTCTTACTTTGTATCATTTTGTATCTTTGTATCATTATTACTTTGTATCATTACTTCAATTAAATGTGGCTGTGAAAACACTTTAAAATCTGAGTTTGGTTAGTTAATTAAAATCAGTTAAATGAGTTCCGAGGTTCACTTTTTTCAGTCCCTTTTTCGACATTCTGTCCAGCAACTTTTGAATGTAAAACATTTGCGCACAAAACATTTGCTACTTTTTTATTTAACTATATTTAATTTTTTGTTTTTTCTTTATTCTATTTATTTTTTCTTTCATTTATTCATTTGTTTGGGAAAAATGGATGGAAAATCTAGAAATTATAAATATTTTAGACAAAAGTAAGTGAAACTTGAATTAAGTTTTGGCCCCCAAAAAGAACATAATGAAGTTATGCTGAAAATAAAGAAGAAAAAATCCAGCTCTTTAATTTAAAAAAGAAAACAAAAAAAAGAAAAAAAAGGTACTTAATCGATGTTATTTCTGAAAAATACCAAACCATCGCTGTCACGTCTGGCAATTTCTAACCTCTGAAGTTAATAACCTCTAACCTATAATATCACCAAAACTGTTTTCTAAGCTGTGTTCAAAGAAAGGATCAACAAAACTCAGCTTTATTGGATTATTAGTTTTCAACCTTTAAGAGCAATCGCCTCGCGGTTTCTGAAACTTCTTTCTAAAAAGTGGCTTCGTGGGTTCTACAGTTTCCTTCCACAAAAAGAAAAAAAATAATAATAAATCAAAACTAAAAAAAAATGAGATTCTTTCCATATTTTTCACCGAGTTCTTGCAAGAATATCTCCAATGCTCTTTTCATCAATTTATATAAACCTTGTAAAGAATTTTTCTATTACCGATTTCTTCATTTCTCTCTGGAATTTGGGAATGAAAGAAATTTGTCAAAAAAGATCTACTCTTTCACTGAGAAGAATCTCTGATGAAATCTATTGATCCCTCTTTTTGGTGGGAGGGGGCTTTGATCTTTAAAATTCGTTTACTAGGGTAAGAAAAGTTTTCCAGTACTCCGGTGTTGGAATAAAATAGATTCCCACTGTCTCTCAAAGCCTCATTTTCATTAGTAGTTAAGACTAAGAGGGGATTATTAAATGAAATTTCTTAGAAATAAAGTTAAATTGGTAATGAGAATGCGTTAAGGATAAAGGTCTTGTAAAAATCCAAAGACAAGGGGCTTTTTTAAGGAGGCTCCAATAAAAAAAAAGATCATTCTAAGATTTAATTAGCAAAACGAAAAGGTACTCGATAATAGCTGTCACGCGTAAAGGTCTAATCTAACATTTTCACAAAACAATGAGAATCGCTGAACACTGTTTGATAAGCTTTTCTCAAAGGGAGAATCAGCAGGGCATTATAGATCAGGAGAGTCAAAGCATAATTGAACATTTGAGGGTACAACCTCTCAACAGATTAGCGTTTTTAAAATAAAGATGTTCTTAAATAAAGGCGATTTTGATTTTTGTGCTGGAGACAAGAGATATTCAGTTCCACTTACATTTCCAGAAAATGTGAATTTGGTTTTTTCGATTAGCAGAATCGCATTTAATATCTCAGGAAAGGGTAGGCCCTAAAAATGTTCTATCATACCTGCTATGAAAATGCTAAATATAAGCTGAAAGTAATTATCATTTTAGAAATTCGGGATTTCCTTGTGGTATAACCCCCTTTGACTCACAAACTTGTCGGCAAAAGGGACTTAAAATTTGTCAACATAAAGATTATACATAAATGATACCTTTAGCGGTTCTGGTGATTTTGTCGCATCTTCACTTCTATTACTATCCTCGTTTTGATGATGCTGAACTTGCGAATTCGACGACTGAACTCTTAATACAGCTTGAGCTTCACTTAATATATGAGCAATTCTTTCTTCTTTTGTAGCCTCCTCTTCTGGACTGCCTACTTGCATGCCATCTTTACCTAAAACACACACATATATGTATATGGGCATTCACTGAAATCACATCCAAAGGATGGAGGAGGGGGGAGGGTAAGACATAAATAAGAGACGTTAGATGAAGGCGCGTAAATTTTTCTATTCTGGACGAATTTTCATGTTTCTAGCTTGAATAGTTTGTCTTTTCTGGAAGAATAAATAATTCTATCATTTGTGAATCAGCCTTTTCAATCTTATACAAGCGTTGATGATGAAAGTTAAAGTTAGGTTAGGTTAAATTATGTTATAAATCGCAGAAATGAATTAAAAACCTAATCTAACCCGACCCAACCTAACCTGTCACCAACCTGTAACCTGTATATATATATATATATATATATATATATATATATATATATATATATATATATATATATATATATATATATATATATATACCCTTCCCACCATTCTAATCTAAGCCGACGTATCGGCGAGTACGTGCCTATAGTACGAAAACAACACATTTAATAATTAAAAGATTTTGTGAAACACAGTTATCTGAAAACGTAACCTCATGGTGTGTGGGTTATATAGCTGTCTAGATGGTGTAACCAAAATAGTTAAAACCATGTACTTTTATTGTTTCTTCAGTCAGTTAAATGATAAACAAGAATACATGCCATTAAATTACTCTCACAAAAAGAAGCAATTTCATTTCATTAATACCTAGTGCTTTCAAAATTAAGATTATAAAATGTTACAATCGAGCCTTAGGTATCATCAGTGTTAAGAAGTATGCTTGGTACTTGTATGAAATACCCCCAACCTAATATTCTTAATATATCTTTCTCTTACGCTCAACCTATGAAATATACCAAAGTAAGATTATTATGTAATACTTTAGACACAAATTTGGGCTATATATTTGCACACTCATGGGGGTGGGGGTAAAGTATAGCGGGTCTGTTTCTCTGACGCTCAATCCTAATGAGATATAAAAAAGTGTGATGAAAATATAATACTTTAATAACCAAATTATGGAAACTACAAAGGTAATTTACCCACATCCCCCTCCTAATGTGCAAATATATAGCCCAAACTTGTTTGTCAAGAAAAAAAATGAACAAAAAAACGGTTATTCTTATGTTCTACTTAAATGAAGAATATTAGGTAGATGGTATTTCATACGATTACCGTATTTTATTAATATTATATAATATAATTTTATATAATATTAGTACCACTGGTTTATGTTTGTGACGTATTTTCACAGGCCAATCGAATACACACAATTTTTTTTACCCGTTTTTTTTACCCAATTTTTTTTACCCAATTTTTTTTTTACCCAGTTTTTTTTTTACCCAATTTTTTTACCCGTTGTAGTTTTTACCTGTTGCTGCTATGTCACGTTGTGAGCCCTTAAAAGGTCGCAAAAATTAATTTATTTTTTGTATGGAACTATTATTAAAATAATAAATAGTTTTCTAGTCATAACATCCTTTACAAGGGAATTTACTGTTACTTAGTTAGCGCGGTAATCTAAATTAATCCAGGATACCCACATAAATTTTTCCACAGTGGCGACCTTCCAAAATCTTTTGACGGGGCTAAGGTTTAGAAACTTGATATTACTCGAAAAGCATCAAATGGCAGTGCTTTTGAGTGTTTGTTTATTTCTTCTGCTTTGATAGTGTTGACTTCATAAGGTTAGGTTTTTTGCGTTTTTTTTATTACTGAAAACGGCATGGTAGAGATCCTCGCCCAAATATCTGCTTGTGTTTTTTTTTACGTTTTCTTTCACCGCCTGAGAATCACCTTAGTTTTATTAGTAATTTTTTAGTAATATATATATTTTTTTTGATTTTTTCGTTTTTTTGTTAAACTCAATAAAAAAAGACTGGCTAAACTTTCAGCAAAAAAGTAGAGACAAAAATAAAGTAGACAATTGAAGAATAATCTCAAAGAGTTCATGGCAAGTTTATTTTCTATCATTTCAACTTAAAAAAGGAAGTGTTCAGTAGAACGCAACATTTTCCCGATTAGATTTAGAATGTTAACGTTATAAATTTGTCTTTTATAACTTTTATCCAGCAGAATTTTCAGGTACTTTTTCCGACTCCATATTTCTATCATGTGTACCATTTAAAAAGAAAACAAAAAATAAGAAACAAAAAACAAAAAACCTGAACTGTTTCTCTAAGAACCATGACGTGACGGAAGATTTTGGTACTTTTCACTTTTTAATTTTTTTTTTTTGTTAGTGTCTTTTTCTGCTCTTTTTGTAGCTGCTCCATAAAAATGGAGAAAATTGCTGGTGTTTGGGGAAATCTCACAATAAATGAAGGGAGCCTTGAAATAAAAAGGGTAAGGGTAACAAATTACAAGGAGGAAACATTCACAAGGAGAGAAATTGGCGATAACAATGGTAATTAAGGCAACCCGGTTGCCTTCTTTTTTAAATATTGTATTATTATTATTTTATTGTTATTATTTTATTATTTTAAATATTATATTATAAAAATACTTTATTATTATTTTTTGTATTTGTTTATTAGTAATTAGTGCAGTTATTAGTGGACAACAAAGTTCGTATAATTAAAGAAAACACAAGGAAAATAACTTAATAAAGGGGAATTAAGGTAAAAAAATTGCCGTCAACTTTTGCTTGCATTGCCATAGTACCCATGAACTGATATATGAAGCCACTATAATCAGAAATGTTTCCCCTGAACGGAATGCTGGGAATTTTTGTAAAATTCCCAGCATTCCGTGCAATTTGGGAATTTTTGTATATCCAATCTTAGAACAAAGAACATTTGTAACTTATAAGAGTGGAAACTGGCGCTAGTATCGGCAATAAACCCAAATCCATCTAGGATGTGGCAACACTTGACACTTTTTCAAGCTTTATAATCGTTTTTCTGTCAGGAAATGAGATCAGACACTTATTAAAACACTAATTATACTAACTACTCAAATGAATTTAATTATTCGAAATTAATTATTTATTTGAAATAAATAATTAAATGAATTTAATTATTTTAATTGTTGGCCAGTACACACTCGATAATTTCGATCTACATATACAGGGTTGGTATTTTCAAAAGTGAAATCAGATGCGACCTAGCTCAAAAATGTTCAGCTTTATTCAAACTTTCAAACGATAATGGGGCAAACACAAAAATTGAAATTTACAGGAAAGCGGAAAATTGTTTTTTGGATTTCTTTTTTTTGGATTGCAATAGATATGGCAATAAGGTACGGACCTTTTATTAATATTTTATTTATTCTTATCCAGAAACATCTAAAGGGAGAAGACGAACTATTATTCCGTGGATGTCCATACCAGTCACCTCACAATAGTTGTTTAAAGTCTGCCCCTAAGAAGGAAAGGACCTTCATAGCAAGGCCGTATCCAGGGGGGGGGGGTAACCCGGTTTGAACCCCCCCCCCCCCCGAAATTTTTGACCGAGTCGAAAATAAGTCGAAAATTAGTAAAACCTAGGTAAAAATCAGTAAAATTAGTCGAAAACTGAGTTAAAAATTAGTCACCCCCCCCCCCCGAAAAAAAAATCCTGGATCCGCCCTTGATTCATAGTGTCCGTCTATCTCACTGCATAGAATATAAAGCGAAGATAGTAGTTAGCACAGTAAAGGGAATATATCTTTATACTGTGGTAGGTGGATTCTTCTGCTTTTGAATAGTTATCTAGTCCTTATTATATAGTTCGAACTTTTATTATTACTTTCATTGTTTACTTTTACTTACATTTTTTAATTACATTTATTACTTATATTTTTAAACTTTGTACTTTTATTATTCTTTGCAAAATATTTTTTTCTGACAGACTTTTTTCCTTACCGATTATGTAAAACCAAAACATTCGGATTATTGTTTGTAGAACTTTTTTCCTTGCAAAGTTTTTATCAAAACTTTTTAGCTATTTTTCAATATATCTCATTTTAATTTTGAAATAAGCACTTTGGCGTCAATTCAAGAAAATTTAGGGGGACGGAGCAAATTTGTTGTTTTCTTCATTTCTTTCAGTGAACATACAAAAAGATAGATTTCAACGAATACAGTCTCTATAAAGATGCAACCTACAGGAGGGGGGATATAGGGGTTCAAAAGTGAAGGTTGAAAATCTAGAGGACAAAGACCCTCATCCTGTCCCATCCAATTTGATACCACTTGAAAGATGTCTGTCTAAGAAATTATTTACGTCTGAACGTAGAGGCTGTGTTTCTGTCATAGACGTGTTAATTAATAAAAGACAGTGTAGTTTTTAACGAGGTCATCAATGCAGGCAAGGGGTGAAGGAGGCTAGAACAGTATTTGATTCTGACTCTCTGTTACTGACATTAATTGTGATGCCTGGTGACCTTTTTAATGCCTGGTGAAATTAAATTTAATGAATTTAATTAATTTATCTAAAAAATTAATTTAGCTAAAAATTGATGAATTTAATTGGTTAAGCGTGAAAATCGGGAACTCAAATTTAATGATAAGATCTAATTTAATGATAAAGATAAATTTAATAATAATGATAATGATAATGATAAAGATAATGATAAATTTAATGATAAAGATCTTTGTATTCATTTGTTGTTTTTGGTAGAAGTAGGTCCTAACTTTAAAAAATGAAACGTGGGTGAAAAATCAAATAAAACACGTGATAAGTGTTTTACAACCTAAGAGGATTTATTTCCTTTGAGGCGTAGTTGTTCTTGAGAATCATAAGATTGTTAATTTTTAAATTTTACGGATGAAAAGTAGTTTTGAATTTAACTAAGGGAGTTTCCTGAATTTTTTTGCGGTTAAGCATGGCAACACTGACGGAAATGTAGTTTGCCCTAAAGATTTCATAATTTTGAAACAGTCGAAAGAAAAAAAAACTTTAGAAGGCCATGGTTTTCAAAAAGAAAACTTAGAAAGCCAATAGTCATTGCCTGCCTCCTAAGAAAGAGGGAGCGGCCAAAATGTTTTTTTTTTTCATTTTGACGTTCCTGGTACTTGAAGTGGATTTTCAAAAATGATTTAATATTCGACGGTAAAATTTGTCCTGTTTCTAGCTCTTGTAAATATAACTTTTATTCCCGGAAATCAAGAGAGATTAAGTATCAATTCTAAATCCCTTCCCTAGACCTAATTCTATATTTGTTTGAAGGCTCAATGAGATTCAGAATGTTTCAGTATCGAAATACACTCTTAGAGGCATCGCCCTCAGACGAGCTTCAATGGTTTCGGTGCTGAGCTAGACTTTCTGGTTTATGGTGTTAGACTCAATTGTTTTGGTGCTGAGCTAGATTTTCTGGTTTATGGTGCAAGACACTTATTTTGCCGGGCTTCCAATCAAATTAAAAATCTCTATTCGCTCCTCCCTCAACAAGAAATAAGAGCATCTCAAAGCGGAAAAAAACAAGATCATCGATTTTTTTTCAAGTAGTGCGTGTCGCCCTATTTTATAATATTCCTTCTATTGCTTGTTTGAGAATGCGACTGGGTAAATTCCAGTTAAAAACATAACGCATGTTCTGAAAAAGAACACAGAGGCGCAGGTAAAAAAAAAATGATAAAAATGATAAAATGATAAAACGATAAAATGGTAAAAATGATAAAAATGATAAAAATGATAAAATGATAAAAATGATAAAATGATAAAATGATAAAAATGATAAAATGATAAAAATGAGTACATAGTAACTTTTCTCCCTGAAATCACAGTTCTAAGTGGTAACTTGTTCGACAAAATTTGAATAAAATTTAGACAAACCAATATTGGGCATTGGGTACTTGTCGGGTATTGGAAACACACCCAAATAGTGAAGTTAGGTTTATCCTATTGAAAAATAACAAAACATGTTGATAAAATAATACTTTAGAAATAAAATTATGGAAACCTAACTTAAGATAAGATAAGATTTTATTCATGATCAATACACATACAGTAATAAACTGTGCTAGTCCCCCCAAAGGTTCATTGGCCTGTAATTAGGGGAGTTTATACGGATCACAAACTAAGATAACAATAGCCTATTACTTAATTATATAAAAAAAAGAAGAAAAAAAAAAAACAGTACAAAAAATACAAAAAAAAACAAACCAATCAAACATCAATAAAGCATAACATAATTCACTTCTCTGCATATTATTCTCAAACCAAAAATATGATCTTTATACCCTTCTACAATCCACTGGTCACAATCAGATTATACAAAAAAAAGCAAAAAAAAAGAAACAAAAAAAAATAAATGAAAAACTATTACCAGCCATTCAAAACGCAAAATTAAGCCATGAGAGAGGCTGCAAAAAAAAAAAAAACTTATAATGACAGTCATAGAAAAAATATCAAAAAGGAGAAGAAAAGAAAATATTAAGAAATAAAAACTATAGAGTAAAGTTTATTCAGGAAAAATTTAAAAATTATTCAGGCAAAAGTAAGGAACATAAATCACATGAAAACAAATTTTTTTTTACTACTTGCCCAACCTAACGTTGGCTACTAGTTTATCCAACTTAAGCGAACCTACCGTAACCTAACCTACCCCCCCCCCGATTTGCAAATATATAGCCCAAATTATACAGATCCAATGCATTGTATCATCCATCACTTGTTTTTGTAGCTATGAAACCGGTTTTCTGAGATGTAACCTAGTGTATTTATTGAATGGGTTTCAAATAGCCGATAAGTGCGGAGCATTGTTTCAAAATTAGACAGGGTTTTAATTACACAACATTTCCAGAATCTCTGGATTTATAACAATGATGTTAGCATCAACTCATCGCTATTACGCCAAAACGTCGTATCTGAGATTTTCACATATTTGAGGTGGCTGCCTTACTAAGCTGTGCTCAAAAAGAGGATCAGCATAATATAGATTGAGGGATCAGAGTATGATTGAATATACATTGCCCTGCTCACTGTCCCTTTAAATGCTGCTCGTTATTTAAGGCAAATGGCAATTATTTTAAAATGTCAGATACTACTTCTAAATTTCCAAAGAGCAAAAAATCACCCTTTCAACTATTGAATTTAACCATATTATGCATTGAAAGAATTATAACTAAATTAAAAAAAGTTAAAACTAAAGTTAAAAAAAATTATATATGTACCATTTACTTATAACGCTTTCTTGCGCTGCACGGGATTGAACCTGAAAACCTTTACGTGAAATATCCCGATATTTCCACTATGCTAGCACACGGTAATAAAACATACTATTTGAAATAATGATGGTAATTTAGAAAATTATATATCAAATATCTCTTCCTGATATTATGCTGGTCCGAAGCAGGGTTGCCTACTTGCACCCTTTTTGCGTGAAATACACTCTTTTTTACCTCAGAGGGGATACGGAAAGGTAAAAAGCACTCTTTTTGGGAGTCAGTTCCCATTCGCTTTAAATGCCAATAGTACTTGGCAGCTTCGTCACAAGTGCAATTAACCCAAAGAAAAGGAATGCCATCTTGCACACTTTTCGTGCGAAATTTTTTGACTTGCACTCTTTTTGAGCAAAAATCGCTCTTTATTGGGCCTTGATTTGCACTCTTTTTAGACATCGGCAGTTGGCAACTCTGGTCCAAATCTTCACTTATATGCATAGAGAGTAAACAGTGCAACAATATCGTCATGTAAGTAGTAGGCTATATATCCCTTTGAAAGCAGCTCAGAAAATGGTTATTGGCAATTATTTCAGAAGTTTGAAAATGTCAGACGCGACCTCTAAACAAATCAGCGACGAACTATAATTTTTAGTATTGTTTAACATAGTTTTTGTTTGTAAATAGTTCATTTGTACCAATATTCTGCTAAAATTGTACTTTTAAAATTCTGCTAAAATTGTGCTGTGATATTCTGACAAAATACAGTAGGCCTACATTTATAGTGTATAACTGCTATAAATTTATGGCTGAATAGAATGATTAAGGAAATGATTATTTTACACCTTCGGCCCAAATGAAGGGGCGTATTTGATATACATTTTAATGTTTTGACTTTTTTAACTTTAATAAATCAAAAATTATTAAGGCTTTAAGAAATAGATATCAGTACATGTATATTAAACAGACAATGCACATTCATTTGATTTTTTTCAGCAAAGGGCAAATTATATTCTGGTCTTGAGAAGGCAGGCAGGGGGTGTCAGCCCTACTCATGTTAATTTCTGCTTATTTTGAGCTTGATTTTAAAGTTTTTTTGTAACCCCCCCCCCCCTCCCCATCAACAAAAAAAGCGCAGTAAGTTGAAGCAGTGTTGAATAACAAACTCTACCATTAGATTCAATAAGAAAATATTCCTTAGAAAATATAATTCAATTTAAGACATTAGATCATTTGTCCTCTATCAACACGAATGGGCGATATCTGGTATATTCTAAATTATTATACTGTTTGTCTTATTATTAACCCGAATTTCAGGCAGCACTCTCAAATCGAATAGTTTTTTTTTATTAAATTCCTGAAATACTTTTAAAAATCAGATGTTGCATACTACTACTAATACTGACAAATCAATAAAATAAAAGTTCAAAATAGGGATAAAATCCTTTTTAATAGACAGTGTAGCCTATAATAAATTTCACAAAAAACACCAGATATTTCGGTCACATATACAGTGACCGTCATCAGTAGTAAAACTGTTGATGACGTTTTCGTCATGAGTTATCCTCATGGAAAGGCAGTGTGGTCTCCGAAATTATCTACTGACAAGTCCTAGGACCACCAAGCCAACTGAGACCAACACAGCTGCAAATGCGCGTCCTCCATTCTAATTTGTTAAGTACTTAACTCTTTATCCCCTCCTATTTGGCTTATTTTTATTTGACCACAGACATTTTGCCAAAAGCCAAATTTGCTAAAAGCGCAATTTTTGGCAACACATTATTCCTCATCCTGAAAATATGACCTAACCGTCTTACCCTTTCTTTCACTGCAGTCTTTGAAAGTGGAAAAATTCCTAAATAAGAAAAAGCATGTAGTTTTATATAGTAATGTGTGTAATCCTCAAAAGGCCACAAACAGACCAGATAGGCTAGAACATATGGCCAGATACGAAATAGACCCATCTTCATCCACAAGTGTAACTATACTGTGGCCCGATTTCCTTGGCTCAATTGTGGCCCTTATTTTATCCACAAGCGTAACTAAACTGTGATTCGATTTCCTTTGCTCGATTGTGGCCCTTATTTTATTCACAAGTGTAACTAAACTGTGGCCCAATTTCCCTCGCTCGGTTGTGGTCCTGATTTTATTTACAAGTGTAAGTTAACTGTGGCCCGATTTCCTTCGCTCAATTGTGGTCCTTATTTTATCCACAAGAGTAATTTAACTGTGGCCCTACTTCCTTCACTCGATTGTGGTCCTTATTTTATTCACAAGTGTAACTAAACTGTCACCCGATTTCCTTCGTTCGGTTGTGGTCCTGATTTTATCCACAAGTGTAACTAACCTGTGGCCCGATTTCCTTCGCTTGATTTGTACAGGCCAATGAGCCTTTGCGGGAGTAATAACATGTAATATTGTATGCTTATCTAATGAAGAATAAAACTTATCTTATCTTTATACACAAGTGTAACCATACTGTGGCACGAGCATTATGCTGATTCAATTTTGTTCACTCGGTTCTACTAATAATTAAAAAAAAACAAAAACAACATTTTTTTTCAAGTAAAAGTAAGGAGGAAAATTAAACTTAAAACAAACAGAAATTATTTTGAATATGAGAGGGGGTTTCCCCCTCCTCAGCACCTTGCTTTTTAAGATAAAGTTTTTTACTCTTAAAAAGCTTCTTATTGTTGTTATTAAACAAACCTTGTGTTTCAGGAGTCGTTCTTAGAGAATTGGCACAAAATTCAAACTGTAGCGAGATGTTAAGGAGGGAGCAATCCCCCTCATATGCGCAATAATTTCTGTTCGTTTTAAGTTTTAATGTTGCTCCTTACTTTCAGTTGAAAAAAACTGCTTAATTTTTATTTAATTTCTGTCGGTTATGTTATCTCCAAACGCATATTTTTTCGGGGTTTCAACTATGCTGAACAAAATGACCATCTAAAAATTTTGATGGGACTATTTTGAGAAAAAATGGGCGTAGGAGCTTACTTGCCCTCTGATCTTTTGGTAACTTAAAAAGCGCACTATAACTTTAAATTTCCGTTCGAATGAGCCCTCTCCCAATATCCTAGGACCACTGGGAAGATACGATTACCCCTGGAAAAAAAAACAAATAAACGCGCATCCTTGATCTTTTTTCTGGCAAAAGATACAAAATCCCACATTTTTACAGATAGGAGCTTGAAAGCTCTACAGTAGGGTTCTCTGATACGCTGAATCTGATGGTGTGAGTTTCATTAAGATTATATGACTTTTAGAGGGTGTTTCCCTGGTTTTTTTTTGTTTTTTTTTTATCAGGCAAATTTTCTCAGGCTCGTAGCCTTTGATGAGTACAACTAAAATTAATGAAACTTAAATATTTGGAATCAGCATAATAACCCAATTCTTTTAACATGTCTATTGGTATCAAAATTCCGTTTTTTAGAGTTTCGGTTACTATTGAGCCGGGTCGCTCCTTACTTAAAGTCTGTTACCATGAACTGTTTGAAACAGCCGGTCAATCTACTATTCTGTTTTTGCATTGTTACAATACGGCCTTTAAGTAAGGTCACAAGCTGCAAGCATATAAAAACCTGATAAGTGCTCTCTTTCAGTAATTTGGTCTGTGGTCAATCGCTAGAACGATCCTCTTGGGAAGAAGAAACAGAAAAGCAATAGACTGGTTGTTTTTTCAGCGCAAAAATTGTCGAATGTTCCCCATGTGAATTCAACTACATTGGAGTTATACAATAAAGATAGGACTATTTTATAGCCAAAGAAAATGTTTTCACGTCAAATTTATTTTTATAGATAACAAGCTTGTCTTTTCTTCTAGGGCCGTCAGAAAATAAACTAAAATTGGAATCTGATGGGCAAAGACACCAACAGAAGAGGGTGAGACCCTCACAAAAACTCAATATAAGATATGAAACTCTTATAATTAAATTAAAAAGTGGCGTCAATTGGGTGGAAGGATGTGTACCCTAGATTTTGAAAAAAATACTTTTGGGGGGTATTTTCGTCGAAAATTGCCTTTCTTGTATTTTCTTTCGAAAAATGAAAAACGGCAAATTTGGCCCCGCCCCCCTAGAAAATAAAAACTACATTTTGCCTTCCTCCTACCTTCTCCCGAATTGACGTCACTGAAATCAAAATTTTCTCTTTAATTTTTTTTTAAGTTTGACCACCAAACGCCGTAATCAGGCGGAGTTTTAGGGGTTTGCCCCCCCCATCCTCCAAATTTCCATTATACTAGTAAAAACGTAATAAAAACAGATATAAACAATTTTTCATACATAAAAATGTACCCCCCCCCCCCTCTGATAAAGATCCTTGACATAGTCTTGTAACCACCTAAACAAACTCCACTGGGACGATAAACACAGACCAAGATTCTAAATTCTCTCTAACTTCTGGGCACTTCTTATTCAACCTATCCACTAAATTTTTTTTATCATCCCCTCCCCCCCCCCTTCCGAGAAGATAAAAACCTTCGTACAAGCCTAAAGTCTACGCTTAAAATGATAGATAAAATACTCAACTAAATTAAAAACTAAACTCTTTCGCTTTTCACCACGGTTGGATTTTGAGGACCTATTAGATTTAGCATATGAGTGATTCATACAGTTATGGTAAATCGTAGACAACACCTTTATTTTGTACACCCTCAAAGGCTTTTAAAGGCAAATCTTCCCCAAATTTAAAATGGTCGAATTTCTGGAAGTCTCTCTTGGTTTGCATAAAATGGACACATTAAAAATTGTTGATTATGAAGAAAATTATGACTATTGGAAATAGTGACAACGGAGAGGAAATGAAAGAGGTAAGAGATAATAATGTCCATAGCAATACGGGGTGACATGCATAGGGTGAGAGCAGTGGCGGATCCAGTGGGCAAGGGGGCGCGCACCCCCTAACATAGTGTAAAGTAGTATAATTTATTTAATTAGCGCAAATTTGCGCTAATTGAACTTGCTCCTTTCGCAAGTTTATCGGATCATCCTATTTTGCCCCCCCCCCCTAAAAACATTATGGGTCCACCCCTGGAAGAGAGGGAAGCCCCCCCCCCCCACAATGTTTTCAGCCTGTCACTAAAAAACCAGATTGGTAAAATAGTTTTATGTTAGTCAATATTTTTCTGTTTTTTTTTTTTTTCATTAGGGTAATTGGGTTGATGGAAGTGCATATCGTAAAATCAATGAAAGAAGATCAATCTTAGATGGTAAAAATAATCAGACAGTCGGTAAAATCAATTGCCCTCACCCAAATATTTTGGCTAGTGACGCCTCTTTAGCCTTGATGTGACTAATTAGGACTAGGGGGGTCTCTGACATTTGGAAAGAATAAAATTGCAAGGACCTTGAATAAGTTCTCACTGCTTCACAAATGATAGCCCTAGGAGTACTCCGTGCACGGAAATTCAATAGTGACGTATCTTCAAGGAGGTACTGTATGTATCTTCAAGGAGGTACTGTAAGCACTTTGAATTCCAATATTTGGTTGTTCACTATAATGTAAGTAAATCTTTTCTTTTCATCTGAAAAACTCTATTTCTGTGCCCAGTACAGTGTATCTGTGGGGAACTTTATTGTACTATCCTATCTATAAAAACACTAGAAATAATCATAAATCACTAGGAGCGGCAACCCTGACAGCGACTGCTCTGGCGTACACGACATGCAGAGACCAGCTAAACGCTTCAAAAGAAAAGAAAAAAAGAAAATCTCGAGGATTTGAACTTGAGGATAAAGAGATTTTTATCGCACCAAAAGATGGTTGAAGGTAAACAACGGGATATGTAGGTTGGACAAGACTCGTTCAAATACAAGTATAATTTCGAAATATATTACAAGTAGACGAGTCAAGCGTTTCAAGACGTTTTAAAGCGCTAAGAATAATCGAGAAGCAAGGACACTGGGTTCTTGGAAAAAAGGGTCAAATGGGTCTTTGCATTTTTATTTATTATTATTATTATTATTTTAAAAACAGCAAGAACTTATTCGAGGTCTTTTTCAAAATAACTAACATAATATATGTTCTACCTAACAAAATACATTATCCCTCGTAAAATACATTATATTTCATACGAGGGATGGACAATATAATCATGAAAACTGCCATACTCACAAAAGGCATTCCAACAAATAACCATCTCTTGGTACCCTAAAAATAAAATACCTAGCTAATCTCAAGTTTTAATATTTATATTTATTCATGATGCGTGTAAAGACTTTTTTTCCATATGTCAGAAAAAGTTTGTACGAAGAGAAAAAGAGAGATTAATGTTCTGTATTTCCGTGTTAAAAAATGTGCTTTTATTCCATTATCTTATTTCTGAGACGTATTTCGTCAGCTGATCACAAAAAATGAGCTCTTATTCCCTTGGCTTATCACTGTGATGTATTTTCATCAGCCAATCACATTGTTCCTTATTTCTGGAGAGAAAAATGTCCTTTTATTTCATCGACTTATTTCTGTGATGTATTTTCGTCAGCCAATCACATTATTCTCTATTTCTGGAGAGAAAAGTGTGCTGTTATTCCATTGACTTATTTCTGTGACGTATTTTCGTCAATCAATCACATTATTCCTGGTGGGAAAAGTGATTCCACTTTTTAAAACCCAAACCTACATACATCAAATAACCAGACGGTCAGGCCTGGCACGATTTGGGCCAGTAAAACGAACACACAACCTAATTGGCTCTTTTGTGTGAACTTTTGAGCCAATAAAAAGAAGGAAAATTTTAGAATCACAACATTTTTTAAAAGCAAACTCCTAGTGGTTTGTATTACTGGAAGTGGGGTAACTTCCATCAGATTGTGCGGTAATTAGGAAATTCTCAACTTGTCATTTGAATTTCTCGAATATACCACTGAATTATAATGAAGGCAAACTAACAGTTTGAAAGTTTGAAAGCAAGCTTTCAATAAACCAGGAAAACATCATTAAACTAAATAAATCAACAATGCAGGCTGCTCAAACCTGAAGTTCCAAACAGTCAAACTGGGAGAATTTAAATCAAATTGAAATTCGCAATATGCTTCAACTAGCTGCTGAATTAAACATTATCTAGATGAAGTGTATTTTATTATGGAAAGATTTTCCTTAGAAAATTAGTCGACGCTCCAAAATTCTCCAATCGGTCCCTGATGAAAATAGTAGCGATGCTACCTTCCTCTTTCAGATTTGAAAATAGGAACCTTGCAGGGGAAATACGGGGGAATTTAACGAATTAAAAAAAATGATTTCAGAGATGAAAAAGAAAAATCTACGAGGGGCATTCGAAAAATAGGTGGAATTCTTGTCAACAAGGAAACCGTTTTAAGAAATCTGAAGGAGCAGTAGGCTACTTCTAAACTCTTCAGAAGGTACAAAAAAAATAACAAGATTTTATTATCAAGAAATGTTGACCTGGCTCCATCTCAAAACTAAAAGAATACTTGAAAGCCTTCCATTACAGTAGCACAGAAGAAGCACTCGACCCCCCACCCTGTGAGGTCGAAGACATCTTCGCGGTGCCCGCATAATGCACCAGTACCATAAGAATATACAATATATAATAGTCTATCATTAATTATATGTTATATGGGTACTTATATGATATCATGAAAATCAAGAATGAGGTCTGTGAACCATCAATGGTAAAAATAATTAAAATCTATTTCCGTTTCTTTTTTCTTTTCTTTCAAAAATGACCCATTCGCTGATGTGAATCGAAACCTATTGACATCTGTTCGCCACAAACTCAATTACATGTCCTAACTGATTTTTATCATCAGGGAAGACGATGGTATCGACATCCGCTCACGCAATCGTTGACATGACACGGCGATTTCTTTTGAATTTTATTGACGCCTTTCAGAAGGTATCAATTCGTAACGTTATTTTAGAATGCACTCTGTCATGTTATTTTTTGAAGGTATCAATGATGTGCCAATATAACTCTTGATAGACTTTTCAATAGCGATACTACTCAAAAAGAAATTTTTTTTTTTTTTTAATTTAATCAGAACATAAAAATAATGGATTTGGTGTTTACGTATTATCCCTACCACACTCGAGAAGTTTCACCTGTTTAAAACCGTTTTTTTTGTGTGCATTCTCAGATAATCAAATTAGCCTGAGTGAGATAAACTACTATGCAGGTACATTTTAGTTAGATATTTAATATATAGATATTTTAATATATAGTTAGATATTTAAAATATAGAGTTGGTCATGTTAGGTATTTAATATGATGCACTCTAAGGGGCTGCTTTACATAATTCTTTGATGTAGTTTCCATCATTTTGTTGCTAAAATATTATATTTCCATCGTATTTGGATACATTTTATTATGATTAACATAACTTCACTTCTCGAGTGTGTACTGGCTAATACGGAAGTGCCCAACTTATATAGAGTCGGTATTTTGGTCGTGTTAGGTTATATTAAATTAGGTGCCCCTAATTATAAATTAGGGGACAGGCTAACTACTGTTTGCTGTATCTCATTATTAACATGCTCTAATGAAAAGCAGATATTTTGAAATATACTTTAATATCAACTCTTTTTAGTTTCAGCTACTACTGGAACAGGCCTCTTTCTATTTACTCTATATACTTTCAATTATAACCATGAACCTTGAGCGTGGTCGAGATAATACACAAGTACTATGAATTTTTATTCCTCCTATACCCTATACCCAAAAACAATCCAGGATTGTTTTTGAGGGGGATGGGGTACACAAATCTTTAGAAACACATCAAAATTTGTTTATATGCATTTTGTTATGTTTTTACAAGTCGAACAAAACCTCGGGGTGGTGTCAAACCCTCCAACCTCTGACTTGGATACAGCCTTGCTAGACCCGTAGGCTACTCATACCTGAAAAATCAAGATTTTCTAAGAATTTCATTGTTTGTTTTTTCAAAATTATTAAGTTCTTAATTAGGCAACAACATATAGAAATACAAAAAGATACATTTCTCATATTCAAATGTATACCATTCAATAAAGGCAGCGTATTTTTGGTTAATTCTTCGGATAATGTTCCGAAAAATGACCTGTCTCCATGAAAAGTCGATATTTCCATAAAAATTCACAGAAATAGCTCCTAATAGAACTTTTTTCCGTGAACTTTAATTTTTTGGAACGAAATTAGAAAAAAATACGAAAAAATGCATACACTAAAGTATCAAATCTAAATCAAGCAATACTAGTTTAATGTTTTATATATTGACTGTTTTTTCAAAGAACATGGAAAGAAGAAGAGGTAGAGCCGTATCAAGGATTTTTGGTCAGGGGGGGGGGGATACAAAAACGCATTTAAAAACGAATCAAAAATTAGTTTTTGTGAATTTTCATTACGTTTTAACGAGTCGGATAAACATATCTGGGGGGGGGGGGGTTCAAACCCCCTAACCCCTTCTCTGAATACGCCTTGAGAAGTAGTGCATCCTATCGAAATTGTAAAACTTAATACTGTATGCAAAAAAATAGCGTTGCTTCCGTATGAGCTTTTTATGCCATAATGTGTCAAATGAATTTGTGAATACACATGGAATTTAGCTATGTGCTAAAAAATCATAATTTAGCTGTTAAAAAAGAGCGAATTCGAATCTTGTTATAGGGCCATTTTTTGTAACAAAATGCATAGAAAGAAACAAGACTGCGCTTCCCTGATTGAATGGTAGACATTCGAATCAGAGAAATGCTTTTTTTGTATTTTCTATAATTTCCTTGCACAAATTTGGAGCAGCAATTAAAAAGAGTTCTGGCAATATTATATTTTCGTCAGTGTTGCCACGTTGAACCGTAAAAATAAATTAGCTAAAGTTGATAACGCTTTTCGCCCTTAAAATTCAAACATTAACAATCTGTTGACCCCAGTGGCGGATCCAGGAAAGGGGCGGGGGGAACGCGCCCCCCCCAACGTAGTCTACAGTAGTGTAATTTACTTAATTAACTAAATTTTAAGTTAATTAAACTTACTCCCAACGCAAGTTTATCGGATCAACTTATTCCCCCCCCTAAACAAAATCCTGGATCCACCCCTGGTTGACCCCCTCCCCCAACCGTTGGATTGACTCGTAAAAAAGTAACAAAAATACATATAAACAAATCTTTGATGTGTTTTATAGTTTTTTTTGTAACCCCCGGGAAAAATACCCCCCCCCCCCCCCCGAACAAAAACCATGAGCAACACATTTAAGGAGCTGTAGGCCAAGAGCCCTTATAAGAAATCGTCTTGGACGGCTAAGATCACAGGGAAATCAAAAGGATGTATGATGTGTAGGTAAATAAAATGTAAGTGACGTCTAAAATTAAAATTAGTTTTGTTTTGATTGTTTTTTAGTGTTGTTGTCACTGAGAAGACGCGTAACTTTTAAATTAAAAAAAAAATAACATGTGAGGAAGCATATTTAGAACCATAAGGGTGTATCCCACCTAGACAGAGGTGTATCCCACCTAAAGGTGTATCCCACCTGTAAACAGAGCTATAATCAAGAGGGAGGAGCGGGTTAAAAAATGTGGGCTTAGTAATAATTACATGATAGTGCCCAAAGAAAATGAAAATCCCACCACCCATAGATGTAGCCTATCTACCTCTACGGGTATGACTTAAAAATTAACCTAGTTTCCAGTCCAATTTCTTTGTAGAATAAAAACATCTTAAGAAATAGTAAAAGGTGTTTTGGGGAAGGTTTCAAACATCTCTCCAAAATAAAAAAGATTGTGCTTAATAGTATATTATTTTGAAATGTAAGGGCTGTATAACGACCTTTTCCTTATTAAGCCCTCATCAGAAGGAGTTACCCCAGCAAAAAAAAAATGGTTATGCCTAAGGTATTTTTTCTTACTTTATACCTCGTATTTGAACTAATTGGTCATATTTTAAAGATCTCTCCCGTTGATAAATTAAAACGTGTTCTTGTTTCCACTAGGATACTTATCTGGAATAGAAACGCTTATGGGGAAATCAAAAGGTGCTTTGGGTAGGGGTTCAGACTTACCTCCCAAACTGTATGTAAATAAATACTATTTCGAAAACATTTCGGAGGAATGGCAACTCGAGACTAAATTCCAAAAGCGTTCGAGTTATATTTAAACCATGGAAGGGGGAGAGGTTGGAGGTAGTGTCACTCTCCACCCTCTCCCACCTTACGGCGTGCCTACCCAATATGCAACATAATTCGTAGTTTTTACGGAATATCCTATGTAACCATTTGCTGAAGCAGCTAGAATTTCGGGCCAAACGTTAAAATACTGTCAATGTCAAAATACTTTCGCACTATTTTGGTAGCCTACTCGAAAAAATATTTTTTGCAAAAAAAAGTTAGTCGTTTCAAGGGAGCTCCAATTTTCCATCACCGGGTGTGAACCTCAGAGCTCCTCGTGTGTCGCAGGGTTCCTCAACACTTGGTACATGCCATCTGGTTTATGTGATTGTGAAAGTGGGTTCCCCCTCGGGTCGATATAAAAGTCAAAAGCCAAACCATGTTTTCAGGTAATTTATTGGGCCGTGGTTTATGGTATTTTTTTAAGGGGCGGAAAACGCCATTTTCTGGTACTTCCATTGAAAGAACTGAATAAATTGCACTTTTTTTGGTAACTCGTATATTTTGAAAAAAAATCCCCCCCCCAAAAAAAAGAAAAAAATTGTGAGTTAACATCACCATTTGTAAAAGTATTTTACGTAACATAAAAGCTTTAGAATTGCCTCAGCTGATCGTCCCTCTAAATAAAAATCACATTAACACTGAACGTCAAAACTGAACGACAAAAAAAGAGAAAAAATCATTCTGAATGAGGATTTGTTTATAACAAAAACTATTCTATTTGGCAACAGAAACCATCCAATTTGCGGCATTGTAGCTTAAATTATAATTTTAACCGAGTCTTGAAATTTAAACTTTTGACAGAATTGTTTTTTTTGTAAAGCAGATCTGTATCCGGGGACTTAATTGATAATTTAGTAATTAATACGATTCAAAACCAGATGGCATGCGATATAATTGGGTATCCCAATTCAAAAAAATGTAGGGTGGGGGCAAGGTTTTGTTTTTATTTTTTTTTTTTTTTTTTTTTTTATAAAGACCCATAAAAGGTATTTTTCAAAATCTAGAGAGGGCGCTATTTTTTCCGATTTTTTTTTATTGAAAATTCTAAAACCAAGGAATTTTTCAAAATCTACGGGGGGGGTGTCACTGTCCTGCTTGCATCCTAATAGACACTATAAGGTGCTACTTGAGGTTTTAGTTGGTTTTTCAAAATTTTTATTGAATATATAAAACCACAGTATTTTAAAAAATCTAGAGGAGGAGTGGCACCCCTTGCTTCTACCCCTAATTGGCATTCCATGATGCTTCTGAAACAGAACTAATTAAGTTTTTAGTTGATTTTCATCAAGGAGTTTTTTTTACGATGGGCAGACTTTTTTTTTGTCTTTTTTTTAAATTTTACCAAATACAGTTATTTCGCTAATTACACTGAAAAGTTTAAATTAGGTTCTTTTTTAATCACTGTCTTCGCAAAGGTTTCGATTCAAAAGTACACAAAAGTGAACACCTCTAAAATTGTTGTTCAGCACTTTTTGTTGGTAACTGGTATCAGCCACGCGAGTGGAGATTAAATTGAGAGAAGGGTGAAATTGCTTCGGGGAGAGAAATGTGCAGAAAGGATGAAATGTGCGAAAGCACTACTAAGAGCCAATCTATACAGATTATATAATAAAGTATATATTAAAGAAAAATATATTATTATATTAACTATAGGCCTATATTAAATTATATTATATATTAAATTATTATATAAACAATATATATTAAAGAAAATATTATCAAAATGAATGACACATGGAAGTTAAGGCCGTATCCAGGTGGGGTTAGGAAATTGACCCCCCCCCCCCCAGTATGTTTCTTCGAGTCCTAAAAACGTAAAAAATGGATATAAAGAAAATTTTGGTGCCTTTTTTAAAGTCATTATTGCCCCCCCCCTCCCGAAAAAATCCGGTACTTTTATGTTAAACGCACTCTTTTATATATGTCAAACTGGAGACGCGACAGAAAACCTGTTTTATATGGGTTAGTTCAAGACACTGCTATACAGTAATGAATGCTTAGCGTGGTTTTCAATGCATTGACGATATTTAAACTGTTGTTTTTTGGAGTTTAGGGGGAGAAAAAGGTGCCTAGGTTAGGTTACTTATTTAATGTATGCTATGTTTTACCACCCCCCACCCCCCTAATGTGCAAATATATAGCCCAAATTTGTTTATAAACTATTATATATTCATCCTGTTTTATTTTATTTCATTAGCATTAACCAAACTAGCACTATATAAAAGAGTGCGTTTAACATGAAAGTACCAAAAATCCTTTTGTAAACCCCCTCCCCCGAAAAATATCCTGGATACGCCCTGCATGGAAGAACCAATTTATTTCACGCACTCTTTACACCTTTATCTCACGTTTCCTATTTGTAAAAGCTGAAAGATTCTGCGGAGATACTTCTCTAGTGGTTGCCTCTGAACTATACACCCTAAATTTCGTTTTCAAATACATTAAGATTTGGATTTCAGAAGAGTATAAGTAAAAGAGTATTAAGAAGAATATGAATATTGAAAATCAAAAACTGTCCAAATAGTTACCTAATTTGGGCCATAGGTTTATTCCTGAAAAATTCATTGGGATATCACAACACAACTATTTTCATACTAAATAAGAAGCTAATGTTCTTTTAGGGACACTCAAGGTCGTATGCATGGGGTAGGAAGTTTGACCCCCCCCCCCCGATATGTTTTTCCGACTCGTAGAAACGTAAAAAAATGTATATGGCCAAATTTTTGATGCATTTGTTATGTTTTTTTGGTAAGACCCCCCCCCCCTCCGCCCAAAAAAATATCCCCGGAAAAAGAATTATTGATCTTGCCCTGAGGACACTAATAAATCCTGTTTAAATCCTAAACTACCGACTAGCCTTCGTTCCTACCTTGACCGTGGCAATATTATTATCGTACAAGCACTAATGACTTTTGGTGACTTACACCTGATAACGGAATACCATTAAATGACAAATCCTTCACCAAAGGTGTTCTATCAGCTAAATGAAATGCCTGTTTTGAGGACTTGCAGTGCCAGAGACATTAAATAAAAACCTCTTTCACCCTCTGACGCCATTTTTTCGAAATTCGGTCCCCGCTACAACAAACAAATTGCATAAATGCTTACGGAAATCCTTTTCTTTATAAATTGAACTTATGACGTTCCCTAATTTCCCAAGACATATATATATAGCCTATATATATATATATATATATATATATATATATATATATATATATATATATATATATATATATATATATATATATATATATATATATATATATATATAGAGAGAGAGAGAGAGAGAGAGAGAGAGAGAGAGAGAACAGCTAGAGCTGTTCTCTAGCAGTTTTAACAGGGTCACCGCTTGGGGAGGGGGGAGATCACCCCTAGACCTTGAGAACACCTTGTTGTTTTTCGGTAAAAAATTGACTTCTGTTGATTTTCTCACAAAAATAGTTGCCCCCCCCCCTGTATTTCGATGAATGGGTGCCATCGGTTCTAGCTTTCAAATCAATTTCCTAATGTAATACATCTTTTTTATGGTCCAACTTGACACTAAAACCGACAGGGTACCTCCTCTAATCAGCACGATAATCTACTTTAGTCTGAAACAGTGTTTGCAAAAACAATTCTAGACACAATGAAAAAAAGCATTTCCGCTTTTCTCTTGTTTAATTACCCTAGATCAGAGCAGCTGAACCTAGCGACACATGCAATTCGTCAATCCAACGATTTAAAACAATCGAGAAAAACATATTTTCAGATGCTCAATCGATTGCCAAATACTTACTCCGTGTCGACTAGAAAAAATTCAGCCAATAAATCCATGTCTGATTCGACAGTCGTGTTTTTACCGCTCCAATTTTATTATGTTGCCGATTTCATTGAGTCGAAGAGAAAAAGAGAAGCTTCTGTTTCAAGGCTGTATACCCGGGGATTACTGCCCCCCCCTCAACATTTTTCTTTGACAGTAAGAAATATGCATGTAAAAATGGATGTGTTTTGTAAAATTCTTTTGTGCATTTTTGCTACTTTTTTATGGGTCAGACATAAATTTTGAGGTAAGGTTCAAACTCAGTACCCCTCCCCCCACACCTTGGCACAGCCTTGCCTAGAAGCAACCAATAATTTCACTCTCATTTACATCAACAAGAAAAAGTGTACCAAATTTCGTAGTTATCCACTCCTCACTCTTCATCCTTAGTTATGTTGAATGAAAGCAGAAGGATAGCCTTCGAAATTACAGAATAATTATAGCAAGACGTAGTATGAAATTAATCTAGAATTATGTGTAGTAAAATTTACTGCAGATACGTAATTACTGACATCCGCCGAAGTCCAATCAATAAGAACGCGAGCGTATATCTAAGAGTGGCAGAGATAAATTTAAATATCTTTTTCCTGCAGTTTAGATCACTAAAATATATTGTCTTTGCAGTTGTAGGTACAGCCAGAGTTGCCATACATAAAATTTTCAGTGACATTTAGCCTTAAGTTTAGCATTGAATTAAAAACTGTAATTTTTAAACGGAAGAGTAGGTGAACGTTTTTTTTTTTTTTTTCAAGGGGTGATCGTATCGATCCAGTCGTCCTAGAATATCGTGAGAGGACTCATTCGAACGGAAATTAAAAGTTCTAGTCCCTTTTTTAAGTGACTAAAACAATTGGAGGGCAACTAGGCTCCCTCCCCCGCCTCTTTTTCAGAAAATCGTCCGATCAAAATTTTGAGATAGTAATTTTGTTCATCATAGTTGAAGGACCTTTTATCTATGCCTTTGAATATAACGAACGTATATCTAAGAGTGGCAGAGATGAATTTGAATATCTTTTTCCTGCAACTTAGATCACTAAATATGTATATTGTCTTTGCAGCTTAGGTACAGCCAGAGTTGCCATATATAAAATTTTCAGTGACATTTAGCCTTAAATTTAGCATTGAATCAAAAACTTGAATTTTTTAACGGAAGAGTACGTGAACTAATAAATTTAAATTAATTTACTTTGATTTCAACTTGCTATTTTTAAAAGCTAAAAGAAATAAAGATACTTGTATAGAATCTAGTACACACGCGAAATGTGAAGTTTGGTTAGTGCCAATGAAATAAGCAGAATAGGATGAAAATATAATAGTTTAGAAACAAATTTCGGATATATACTTGCACATTAGGGGGGGGGGGGGGTAAAGCATAGCATATATTAAATACGTAACCTAACATAACCTAGCCTAGGTACCTGTTTTGCCCCTTCAACCCCCAAAAAATAAAGATTAAATAGTTTCCTGGGAGTGAACAATAACTGACTAGCTCTCGGAAACCCAGTTTTGAATAGCATCTTTGACATTCTATATGCGTTTCTCTCCGCGTGTGTACTAGATTCCATACAAGTACCAACATAAATAATAAAATAATAATAAAATAAATAAAACAGCGAAATTTACTAAGTAGATTGTGTTAGTGGCAGTTTAGCGACTGGAGGAGCCTAATGCAGTTTAGCGACTGGAGGAGCCTAACGGGCCGGCAGGAGGCGGTTCATTTTCTATATAAAGTATTTTTTTATATATATTTGTTAGGTCGTTGAGGTCAATTCTCTGCTGTTCCAATCCTTCGCCTTTGCAGTTTCCACAGTCCCGATCTTCCAAGGTTGCGACAAGGTGGCTACTTGTTCCTGTAACAAGAAACAACCCAACAATTGAAGCGTGGTTTTGACGCATCTTCTTTGTCATCTTCATTAATGACTCTGGAGGATCTTCAATCTTCAGTAGATGAAATCTTCTACACATTTAATTTTTTGGGTAGGCCTACTATTGTCCGTGTGTAACTTTCCCAGAAATCACATAAACCTCATCTTTGGCAAGAATAATTCGCCTGAAACGACATCTTCCTTGGCTTTCAGGGGGGGGAGGTCTCTCAATAGACAAAACAATAACATGTGGAAAATGATGGCAAGTTTTGTAATGTCTCATAAAAACAACGACGCTGTCTTATGACAAAAAAAAATAAAAAACAAAACGACGAAACTTAAAGCAATGACGCAACGTCACTAATAAAGTGGCCACACTTTGTAGAAGTGACGTCACTATAATAGAAGCAACGTCGCTTTATAAAATGATAGAAGAAAAAACAAAACGACGAAACTTAAAGCAGGGACGCAACGTCACTAATAAAGTGACCACACTTTGTAGAAGTGACGTCACTATAATAGAAGCAACGTCACTTTATAAAATGATAGAAGAAAAAAAAAACAATTGTACAGGCAAATTTAGAGATTGAAGAAAAAAACTGCCTTTAAACACCAGGTGTAAGCTTATACTCAGGGGGAAGGGGTCAGCCTCTTAATCTTTCTCTCTCTCTTTATCTCTCTGTCTCTTCCTTTTGTCATATAACTTATTAGCTTTTCAACTTTTTCCAGAAACTTTGTTATCTTTACATGTATGGTTCTCCTCTAAGCACCTTAGCACCTTTTTTCCGCAAGAATTACTTGAAGTGCCAAGGACAGTGAAAATAAGGCCTGATTGTTTGAATTGGTTAAGTGCAAGAACGTGTCCAGGATTTTTTTTTGTTGTTGGGGGGGGGGCTTGCAAGAAAACTTTAAAAAAACACTAAATTTATTTATATTCATTTTTGTTACGTTTTTATGAGTCGGACAAATATTTTGGCGGGGGGTCAAACCTCCTGACCCACTCTTGATACGGCCTTGGTTAAGTGGAAAGTTAAACAACTGCATATCATACAAATTAGAAAAATCGAGAACTTGACTTTAAATGACAAAAGACACTTCGTATGCAGTTATGCAGTGTTTAATTGTCGCGCACGCCAACTTCAAAAAATAAAAAAAAATATGGGTAAATAAATAAAATAGCCTATAAACTAAAAACAAAGTACCAGACAAGTGAGGATTCACATGGTGGACATGTTACACCTTGTTGGAATCAGAATGATGCAACGATTTTCGATATTCATGATTGGAGACCTTAAAAATAGGACACTTAGGCCCGTCTCAACCCTTGATTAATGATATTAGTTCTCAAACCTCTGAGGAATTCAGAGCCTCTGAATTCGCATGACAGACATTTTCTATGGAAAAATTGCTTAAGCATGGGAATAAATCAATATTTAAGGATTGACTATCATAAGCAAAAATGTGGAAGCCTACATTTTCTAAGACGTCAGTAGCGCTTAGAATTCTTAGATTAAATATTAGAATGTAATATTTATAATTAAGGTAAATTCTTATTAAAATAGCGCTTTTTGTTTGATATTCAAACTAGTCTCAAATTACCTCAAATCCGTCAAACTAATAACAAATCTTCATCAATCATTGAATCTGTTTCCTTTTTTTCATTTTATTATTAGTCTTTTTTTAAGGGGGTATCCAGGATTTTGTTAGGGGGGGGGGGTTTAAGCGGCGGGGAGCTTACGAGAAAATCTTTAAATTACTTCTCAGAAATTTGTTTATATGCATTTTTATGACATTTCTAGAAGCCGGACAAAAATTTCATGGGGTGGGGTTCAAAACCAGATCCCCCCCCCCCCTGAATATGGTCTTGCTTCTTTTTCATTTTGTTTTAATGGACTTAGTTGGTTTAGCATCTAAGCGGCTCATATCACAAGTTATTGTCATTCCCCAAAAATCTTTAATACCAAATAATACTTTTAAAGCCATTCATGCTATTTTCCAAAGTAATTGTGATATTTCTTACCATTGCCTTTTCTGTATATTTGGTAAGTCTTTAGTTGTCTTATAACTCAGTCATATTGGCTTATCCAGCTTACTTCACAGGGAAATATTTCCAGCCGTAAATACAATCTGTCCCTATTCCCTATTTTCATCATAAATTTTATTCCCTTAGCTTATTCGTCAACCATTTGTAAGTTCTCCCATAAATTGCTCACCGGAGAAGAGGTCTTAGAAGTTTGTGGTAAGAAAGGATTGGAAATTTTCTGGAATTACTGGCACTTTTGATTCTTCTTATCAAAATAAATTATTTAGTCTGTTTCTATGCAACTCAACCGTTGAAAAAAAAAGTTAAACATAAACTTGAAGTTTTTGTACGAATTGAATTCAATGAAATATAATTGGTATGGTGTGTACGTAAGAACTAGTTTTATTAATTGGGGGGATTTTGAGGGGTTTTAAATTTGTGAAAGATGGACAGTTAAGTTTATTTTCAAAACATGAATGATAAGACGGTAAATTTTGTACACATAATCCAGTCTCTGAAATATATCTAGGAAGGTTATTTATTTAAATCAGGAATAAAAGATGTCTTAATTTGGAACCTTGTGGCACTCCGACATTAGTGGATGATACTTCTGATGACCTTCTGTCGTCAAAACTTCAAAAAAAGGTAAACTATATGAAAGTATACAATTTAAAACTCAAAAATCTCTCTAAAATTCAGAGAGAGAACTGCCACCCCCTCTTTCTATACGCATATCCTTGTATGCTGTGTTTCAAATAAGCAAAAATGTTAATTCTTTTGGTTTGAAAAAACAGACATTACTTTCCTAAAGTTACGCGCAAAATGTGTGATTTAGATTCATTGGACGTGTTTGATGTCCAATTGGAGAAAATGTTTGACATTCTGTCAAAAGACAATCAAATAATTCCTTAAACGCATGTAAGAGAGGGAGTGGAAATAACTCTAGCAATCAGAGTAAAACCCTTTTTACTCCCTGAGCCCATCTTAAGCCTATTCATACCAGAAAATTGATTTTCTAATTTCGTCTCTTAATTCTTTCAGAAGTATTTTGTCACTACTACCAAATTTTTGTCAATGTTGCCACGCTAAATCGTGCAAACAAATTGGCAAAGCTAACTAGTTTAACTTGGCAACGCTTTTCGGTCCGTGAAAATTTAAACCCTAAACATGTGCTCATTCCCAGAGACAACCAAACCTTATGCTGCTTGGTGCCATTTGGGTGCTTACGTGTTATACCGACCACACTCAAGAAGGGATATTAGGTTAATTTTAGTGAAATAGTCCAAAATATGATGAAATTATAATACTTTAGTAACAAAACTGTGCAAACTACAACAGAGAATTATGGAAAGCAGGCCGCCCAGAAAGCATTATATTAAATACCTAACCAACTCTACATACTAGATAGTTGATTAAAATATATCAACATAGTAGTTTATCTCACTCAGGGTAAGCTAATTCTCTCCGAGAAACACAGATAAACCGGTTTTAAACAGGTCAAACTTCTTGAGTGTAGTCAGTATAACACGTAAGTCCCGCCATTTGTTTTAGTGTATTTTTGCTTATTTTTCTGCCAGGTTTCTTTTTTTATTTGGCACGAACTACTACCAACAAATGCTTATTTCCATCTGGAAGTCTTTTTCATTTAAAATTGGGCTCTCAATTTTTCTTTATTAATTAAGATTAGTTAAAAAAAAATTCCACAAAATAAGTATTTCAAAGAAAAGTAAAGAACTCCACTAAACCGAAAATGAGCAAAAATAAAATCAAATAATCTACCAAGCGTGAAACTACCACAAACCAGCATCGATAAATACATGAAACCCAAAACGAACAGAAATCACAATAAATAACCGAGTCAAACTTAAAACAAGCGGAAATTAACATGAGGAGGGCTCAAAACCCCTATGCCTTCCCAAGGCCAGAACAAAATTTGCACTTTACTGAAAAAATATACATGTTTTTACTTTTATAGCTTTAATAAATCAAATAATATTAACATTTTAATTAATAAATATCAGTAAATGTATATTAAACTGTGACAATGCAGATTCATATGTATTTTTTTCAGTAAAGTGCAAATTATGTTGGATTTATTTTTTTGCGTTAAAAGGTAAGTCAATTTATACATGAAATTATGTTTGGTGATGTTTAATTGCGTATCATCCATCATGAAGGTGAGTCATTGTGTAGGGTGGGGGAGGGCTTGCCTAAAAGAATATATTTTGATGCCCAAACTGCTCTTTGTGAGCCTTCAGGTAAGCAAAGTAAGAGGCTGGGGGAGAGATAGGAATGAATTAGATACTTCATTGTTAGCTAGTACACACTCAAGAATTGAAATTAGGTTAATCATAATGAAATATACCAACATATGATGACAATATAACAGTTTAGTAACAAAATTATGGAAACTACAGCAAGGAACTATGGAAGAGGGGCCGTCCAGACCGCATTATACTAAATACGTAACGTAAAATAGCCTAACCTAATAGCCTAACCAACTAAATAATTAATTAAAATATAGCTACAATGTAGTTTCCCACCGAGCTGAAGCTAATATTGTCTGGTATAAAGACCATAAAAACCGGTTATTGGCTCATGTTTGCGATACAAGATCTTGAGTGTGGTGGCTATAAGACAAAAGTAACTCTTTTGTGCTCCTACCCAAAGTCCTGGATACGGCCCTATTGACTATAAACCAATTTCTACCTCCACCATCCCCCGTCTCTTTCTTATAATTAATTCTTTATCGATCTGAATGCTTAATGAGAGTTGGAATGTTTGGCACTTAAATGTACCCTTTGAGGTATCCCCCCCTAGATAGCCAAAATATTATTTTAAAGGTCTGAAAAAAATTCAATGTCTTAGGTAATTTCCGTGTAATTTTATAATTCCAAGCATTTGCAAATAAGGGCTTTAATCCTCTACAATGGGGTTTTCTACAGGGGTATTTTCCGGGGCGAGGTAATAGCTGGGTCTCATCAATATGATCAATAATACCCTTCTTCATCCGTATAAAATTCTGCATTAGAAATATTAATATATTTCTATTAAATATATATTACATAAATACAATAAATATTAATGAGAACTTGACGAACAAAAATGCCATTCATCGCAAATTGTATAGTACATTCAAACTTGTCAAAATTAAATTTTCAATCCAATATTTTAACTTTTAAGCAGGAAAAATAAAAAATTAAGGCGAGAATGATCAAATTCCAATCGAATGAGCCCTTTTTGAAGTTTCTATGACAAAGCTTTCTATAAAAAACCTTATATGCCCCTAGGACATAACTTACAACCCTTGCCCTGAGGGCTGTGGGGGAAGTTTCATCCTCAAAGACATAATTTACGGATATTTCAACTAATACGTTGAACAAAATGGCAATCTTAAAATGTTGATTGGATGTGTTTGGGGAAGTGATGGGCGTGAGAGGGGGTTAGTTGCCCTCCAATTACTTTCGACTATTAAAAAGGGTATTAACCCTTTGAATTTCCAATCGAATGAGCCCTTTTTGAAGTTTCTACGTCAACGCTTTCCATAAAACCCCTATATGCCCCTAGGGCATAACTTGCGATCCTTGTCCTGGTAGCCGGAGGGGGGGGGGTGTCATCATCAAAGACATAATTTCCGGACCTTTCAACTACGTTGAACAAAATGGCTATCTCAAAATTATGATTGGATGTGTTTAGGGAAGTTGTGGGCGTGAGAGAGGGGTTAGGTGCCTCCAAATAACTTTTGACTATTAATAAGGGCACTAGCCCTTTCAATTTCCAATCGAGTAAGCCCTTTTTGAAGTTTTTACTACATCATTTTCTATCAAAAAACCTTATATGCCCCCAGGCAAGGCCGTACCCAGAGGGGGGGGGGGGTTTGAACCTCTCCCCAAAATCCTTGTCTGACTTGTAAAAACGTAACAAAAATGGATATAAAAAAATTTTTTATGCGTTTTTTGAGTTTTTTTTGTGGGTACCCCCCCCCCCGCGAATTTTTTTTAGTAAAAACCCCTCCAAAAAAATCCTGGGTACGGCCTTGCCCCTAGGGCGAAAATTACAGCCCTTGCCCTGAATGCTGTGGGGAGGGGGAGTGTCATCCTCAAAGACCTAATGTCCAGAACTTTCAACTACGTTGAACAAAATGGCTATATAAAATTTTTATTGGATGTGTTTGTGGAAAAGGGGGGCGCGAGAGGGCGGCTAGTTGCCCTCCAATCACTTTCGACTATTAAAAAGGGCACTAGCCCTTTGAAGTTCCAATTGAATGAGCCCTTTTTGAAGTTTCTGCAACAAAGCTTTCAATATAAACCTTATATGCCCCCAGGGCATAACTTATAACCCTTGCCCTGAAGACTGTAGGGGGAGTGTCCTTGTCAAAGGTTAAAAAGGCCACATTTTTAACAGGTTAAAAATGTTAAAAAGGGCACACTATTAAAAAGGGCACAAGCCCTTCCAATTTCTATTCGAATGAGCCCTTTTTGAAGTTTCTACGACAACGTTTTCTAAAAAAAACCTTATTTGTCCCCAGGGCATTGCTTACAATTCTTGCCCTGAGGGCTATGGGGGGAATGTCAGCCTCAAAGACATAATTTCCGGACCTTTCAACTACGTTGAACAAAAATGGCTATCTCAAAATTTTGATTGGATGTGTTCGGGGAAGTGGTGGGCGTGAGAGGGGGTTTAGTTGCCCTCAAATCACTTTTGACTATTAAAAAGGGCACTAGCCCTTCCAATTTCCAATCGAATGAGCCCTTTTTGAAGTTTCTACGACAGCGCTCTCAATAAAAAACCTTATATGCCCATAGGCCATAACTTACAACCTTTGCCCTGAGGGCTGTTAGGGAAGTGCCCTCCTCAAAGACATAGTTTCCAGATCTTTCAACTACGTCGAACAAAATGACTATCTCAAAACTTTTATTGGATGTGTTTGGGAAAATTGTGGCTGAGGGAGGGATGTTAGTTTTCCTCCAATCGCTTTTGACTATTAAAAAGAACACAAGCCCTTCAAATTTCCAATCGAATGATCCCTTTTCGTAGTTTCTACGACAACTCTTTCGATATGAAGTGCCCTGGTCTAAACAATAATAATAAATAATACAATAAGCCAACATCGTTCTTTACTTAGGCAGCGCTATTGCGCTGCCTATGATATGTACGGTTGTGTAAATTTCAACTTGACCGATTCAAACACTTAAATTTAATTTTCACTATCCGTGGTAACTGAAGACATTAAAATTTTAGTTTGGCTATATTTCTAGCCATTAACAGAAAACAAAAACAGTGACAAACTCAAGTACATCTTATAGATTCACTCCCAAATCTTTCTACTCATTCGAAAAGAGTGATTTAACGCTTTTTGCAAAAAGTTCGCTTCACTCATCCTGAGCAAAGCATCGAATTCTCAAGGAAATTTATCGGTTTTTTAACAGCCGGAAACAGGGATTTTTGCAACTTGGAAAATTCGAAATGAAAATCTCTCTTAAATGCACAGTGAGGAATGTTTAAGACCTTATTTCTGAGTCATTTGATTTCGAGAAAAACAATTGGATTAAGTTCAAGGTAAAAAGTGTTAAAATACAGAGGCTATAAAATTCTTTTGATTCGACTCCAGAATTAGAAATCATTACCTGTTTTAAACACCGTGTTCTGAGTTATGTCTTTTCGTATTGGAAAAAATGTCAAATCAAACTTAAATTAAATGAGTTTTTTTTAATTAATTGCTCTTTAGGTTCATAGAGTATTTTATTTTCCTTAGAATACGATTAGCGTCAACCCGAATATGCAAATCAAATGAAAACATAGCAAATTTAATTGATTTTAAGTTCCTAGTGTAATTTTCAAAACCTATAGTTTATTGTTTTCTTACTTTTTTCATTGAAATTACCAAAAATATATTTTCCCTTGAAAATACCCAAAAGGGTATTTTCTAAATCTGGGATGGGGATATTTGCACCTCTGCCCCTTTCCCCCAACTGACGTGACTAACCCCTATAATTTAAAAAGTATTACTGAAAGAAGAAGTTTAGAACTGCTCCCTATTCGTCGTTAGGACCACACCTGGTAGTATCTGTCCCACCCTCTTCTGAATTTTTTCGGGTGCTTTTATTTTAGACCTAGACAGACAGCAAAATATTAAAGTGAAATTATGGCTAAGCTCCAATGAAGTAAATCCACATCTGATTGCATAAAACAAGCTATTTAACGAAAATTATGCAAGCGTGGCCTTTTTAGACCCTGGGTCGTTTTAGGTCTTTTTAGGTATTAGGTTCCCTAAAGCTCTGTGTTCAAATGTATTTTTTCTTTGAATAACTTAAGAAATAATTCAATTATTTTCCAACAATGGACAGCTATCAAATAATATTGTGATTAATTTTTATTAAATATATTTTCAAATAACTATGCTAAATAATATAATTTCATATTGGTATTTAGTACAAGGCAAGGACCACTGCCAGGGAGGGGCACCCACCTGGGGAAAAAGAAGACAATTAATGACTTAATTTGAAATCAAGATCTATGTGCATTTACACCAGTGGTGGATCCAGGATTTTTTTTAGGGAGGGGGTGCAAAACAGGATGATCCGATAAAAAAAATTTAGGGGGGGGGGGCAAAATAGATTTATCCAATAAAATTGCGCTAGGAGCAAGTATAATTAACAGAAACTTGGGTTGATTAAGTAACTTAAACTACTTTAGACTCCGCTAGGAGGGGTGCGCCCCTCGCCCCCTGGATCCAGCACTGATTTACACCCCTCTGTTTTCAACTTTATGTATAACCAAGTAAGTTTTCGTTTTAGTGAAGATATTACTAACTAATAACACATTAAAAATTTCTAATTTATTGCTACGTAAATATTTCTAGAAAATTGCCCAACCTTCCCTTGACAAAGTCTCATTGAATACTTTATTCAGTCATGACACACACTCCTTTCCTCATAAGGAGTACATCAAACTCTCATAAGGAGTACAAGGAGTAGGCTACATCTCTCCAATGTGAATAGGCGAAAACTTTCCGAGTTCGGAAAAAAAGAAAAAAAATCTTTAATGTTGGCACTAGGAAACAGCATAATTCATCTTTTTTAGTTTTTTTTCTGTAAAAGCTACCCCACTCCACCGAAATAAATCCACGCAGAAATGCCCGGGTCATTTTGTTCAAAAAAGGATATATGCAGATCGAAATATCTTGATTTTCTTTTTCCATGATTCATATAAGGTATGATAGATTACAAAAACCAGAGATTATTTTCCAATTTATAACGCTTGTCTGCAATGTTTTTTGTTGTTTGTTTAGCGAAGAGATATTGGTAATACATTACAATGTGGTTTCATTCGAATTGGTAGTTGAGTTAAAAAAAAACACTCAAATTTAACCACAAATCAGTTCAGATATTTGAGATAAAAGCTAGTTTTTGCATAACTTTACAAATATTAGAACTCATTTAAATTTGCAGAGAAGAAAGGTTTTAAATTATAAATTTTCAGAGGATGCCAATTTCTCACAAGAAAGCAATGGAATCACAACGTATTAATTTAGAGACTGCCTAACTTGATTCTAAGTAGGATATTTTTATTGGGAAGATAGGGGGATCCATATGGTTTTATGCAACTCCTCATAAGACAAAAAAATGGAATCATTGATAGTTTATATGGTTGAAAAAAGGAACTTAGAAATCTTCTATTGCATAGAAATAGTATTAAGTCCCTTCAGCCGTTCAAGGTTCTGAATTACAAACTTAGGATGATGCAAATTTCAATCAGAACAAAAGTAAAATGAATCACTAATGAAAACTTGAATCACTGATGAGAAATACTACTAAATCATAATCAGACTATAAAAAATGTATCAAAGGAGAAAATTTGGTTAATTTCTGGATATCTTGAAATTTCTGGAAATTTCATAATATATATATATATATATATATATATATATATATATATATATATATATATATATATATATATATATATATATATATAAACAAACTTCAAAATAACAAGTGAGGTAAGGTTTTTGCAGGTGGGACGAGCAAAGGATATTATAATTTACGCTTCATTTTTAGGTCATACATTACTGAACTTAGGATTGTATCCAGAATTTTTGTTGGTGGGGAGGGGGTATTCTTTTCTCGGAGAGTTTTACAAGAAAACTTAAAAAACCGCATCAAAAATTTGCTTCTATGCATTTTTATTACGTTTTTACGAGTCAGACAGAATTTTTTGGGGGGTGAGGTCAAAACCCCGCCCTCAACCCTGGATGCAGCCTTGAATGAAACGTTGTTTTGTGCGGAAGGGGAGTTTATCTAGAAATGAGGTTAAATGTTTCCTTGAAATTTGTGGAAAACAAATTTACTTCGCACAACATTGTAGTTTTCTATCTTTTTACTTTTTACCATAAACAAATTTTTGGATTGCCTTAAATGTATTCCAGTGTTGACAGCTTTTAATATAAACGAATTCCATCTTATACTCGAAAAGCTAGCTTACTAAATCTTGAACATTTACTTATCAAAAGTCCCAAGGGTAATCTTCTGAGGATATGTTGATCCATGGAAAATTTCCCGCTGGTTCAATCTTTGATTTTAAAGTTTCCATATTTTGTAACTCGATTCTTCCCAATGGAGCAATACCTCATTTTTGGAAGAGGTATGGTAATTTCATGGGAGATTAAATGAGACTCAACATTTACAAGATGCCTTTCTCAACTTCAGATCATGTCTTAGATCTTAGTTCAATTTAAACATAGCTAAGCAAAAGTAAGTATTGGGAAACAATGCTTAATAAATTTTGAATATTTCTTCATTTGAGTTTATTTAATCGTATATCCAATACTCAGGGACATACGCAGAGGGGAAGCCATCCGGCCCCGAGCCCCCCCCCCAAAAGAAAATCCTGAAAACGTCGATATTCGGGATACTTCTTATTCAAATTATCAAATAAAATTTATTTTTATCATTTCCCCTGAGAAAAAAAAATCCCGCATACGTGCCTGCATCCTAAAAGTTGTAAATTTGTAAAATTTGCAAGTTTTCTGATCTAAACCCCCCCAATGATAAATTCATGGCTCCCCTCCCGAGGATAACTAAAACAAAGTTTCAAAGAATGTCTCAATAAAGCTGAGAAGGCAATTAGAATCCATTTTACTTTGCAAAAAAAAATATAAAACAAAAAAAAGGGGGAGAAAGGGGGAGACGGAACGCCGAGAGATTGATAATAAAGCAAATTTTCTGTCGCTAATCAAAGTCTCCTTACAAGGTTAACCTCGTTAATTAATAACGAGACAAATGCATTTAAAACGAAATAATAATAAAAAATGAAATTTTTTTTTAATTTTACACGCAAACGGGTACGAGATTGAACCTGTTCAATGCAAGACGGACATATTGGGTGCCTAGGGTTAAATTTAAAGATATCCGTTCTAAAAAATAAGTCAAATCATTTAATTACAATATAATCGTAACTAATAAAATAAATATTATTTATTAAAAACAAACGATGGACAAGCCAACTTAATAAGGCTCAAAATCTTCATTTTTCAAGTTACAAGCAAATATCAGCAATCTTTTGATTTCAAAGCCTAGGTAACACAGTGACGTCAATTCAACAAATTAGGGGGATGGGGAAACATTATGGAAATTGAGACCTGACTTTTCTTTCATTTTTTATTTCAGTTCTTATTTCATTTTTTATTGCTTTTCCTTCTGTTTTGTGTTAAGTTTTATTTTGGGGGGATGGTAAGGGGGTTGGGTAGGTTTCTGTTGGTAAGTGCTTCTGGGTATGAAACTGAAATATTCAGCCTTTTATTATTATTAGTGCACACAAATTTTTTTTTGTTTTTTGCTGTCTTATTAAAAAGAAATAGTCCGTTTTTCTGTATTTTCATTTCATTTTAATTGTTGATAGAAATTATTTAAGAAATTATTGGCCAATAAATATCTGAGAATAGAAAGGATTGCAAATCTTAAATCTCCCATATAGAATAAAGTACATTCAGGCGCGTACATGTGATGGTATCAAGAAAGAAACAAAAGAGACGAATAATTAAAAAATATAAGAAATTTGGGGAAATCGTAAAAACACCGGGAGTTTGTGGGAGGGTTAAAACTACTTCCTCCCTGCACACGAGTCATTATACGCTTCACACCATCTATCCCAAAGTAAACATTCTAAAATCCTTTCATAACAAAATTTAAAGTACGGAGATTATCATAATACAATCTTTTTTCCGTGGACCCATTCAAGGCTCCAGGGTCCTAGATCCACATTAGGTCTTTTCATACCTGTTAACAGTATTTTCTGTCAAGATTTTTTCGTTTGTGGTGGTTTTAAAAGTCTGCATTTTAGGACCGTATCACGCTTTAGGTCAGTGTTGTCACATTTAACCGCGAAAATTAATAAGCAAAGCTAAAATTTGTCAACGTTGTTCGTCCGTAAAATTCAAAAGTGAGCGACCTGTCGATTCTCAAAGACAACCCCCCCCCCTCCAAAAAAAAAAAATCCAGAAGCATAGCTACATTTCGAGCTGTTTTGTACCATGTGTTTTGAGTTTTTTTTTTATTGCTGATTCTTTATCCGCGTTTCATTTATTTAAATTTGACACCCGCCATCTTCCAATAGCTGAAAAATTGTATATGAAAATCATTTTCATTAAATATTGAATTCCCAATTTTCCCAGTTTTTGAAGACATATATGGCTGTGAAGCCATATATGGCTGTGAAGTCTTCCACTTTACAAATCGAAACAATCACATTTAATTTTCGGTACTTATATTTTATAGCGCCTATGTTAAATTTTTCATCTAAGTAGAACTTGTTTCTCTTACTAATCCTAATGAAATATCACAAAATATGTAGAAACAAATTTGGGCTATATATTTTCACATTAGGAGGAGTGGGGGTTCAATGTAATGTGTATACCTTTAAGGCATGATAGCTGCGACTGCTTTGCGGATTATTACGTAAAAATTGTTTTCTACCTTTGAGTTGTCACATTACTTTACCCCCCACCCCTTTAGTGTGCAAATATAGCCCAAATTATATATTGCTCATCTATTATTTCACTTGTCTTTGTTTCTCTTACGCTAAGCTGAAAGAAACTAACGAAGAAACTGGTTCTACAGTGCGCCAATGGTTGAAGAACTTAACATAGGCGCTATAACATATAAGTACCTAATTTTCAATGTCCTTGCCACTTTAAGATTAAAAAAACGACCCAAGCCTTTTTAGTAGTCTTTAGCCCCTCCTCGAAAACAATACTCTTCGTCCTCCAGTGGCGGTTCTGGCCTCTCTTACGCCCAAGGTAAAATCTTAATTAACGCCCCCCTTCCTGTCTCTCACAGAAATTTCAGGCGAAATTTTAACAAAATTTGCATTTATTAACAAATTATTTTCAGTTTGTTAATTAACTAACAATTAGCTTTTTAATAATTTTTGACATTTATTATTTAAATTATTTAATTACTATTAATTAGCTCAATTATTATAATTATTTAATTATTTTCACTTTTTGACTTATTTTACTAACTCATTACTAACTTATTCAATTTTAAAGAGAGGTAAACCGCCAACAGATTGTTCTTCTTACCGTCCAGTATCTGTTTCTTGCAATATTAGCAAGGCCTTCGAGTATATTCTTTTACCTAATCTAACTCAAAATATTTCTTTCTTTGGCGAAAATCAACTTTGTTTCAGACCTGGTGTGGGGTGTCAACATGCTCATCGTGTCCTTTCTTCTATTCTAATTTCTAATTCTTCTAAGGGTAAAGGCGTATATCTCTGTACACTTGATCTTTCAAAGGCTTTTGATTCTGTTGTTCATAACCAGCTTTTCTTTTCTTTGGCTTTTTCAGTTGTTAATTTTTCGGTTGTTCTCTGCTCTTTTCGGTTCTAATTCTTACCTCCGCCTGAAATCTTCTCCAGAAACAACTATTAAAGTGCTTCGTGGTGTTAGGCAGGGAGGTGTTTTATTACCAACCCTTTTCAAAATTTGCATTTCTACTGTTCTGGAAAAGATCTCAGGCACTTATTTTTCTGGTTCTACTGATATTTCTTACATTGCCTATGTTGATGACATTCTGTTGATTAGTCGTAGTAAGTCTGCTCTTTCTGCGATGGTTTCCTTAGTTTCTCAGTCTGTCCTAAATATTGGTCTATCCCTGAATCTTGACAAGTGTGAATTCTTATCTTATAATCTGTCTTCGTTTACTCCTCTGGTATGTAATGAATTTTCTGTACTTTCTGTCTCTTCCTTTCGGTGGCTTGGTATTACTGTTTCTAATTCTCTAGCTCTCTTTCATAAACGGATTGTTGCTGATTCAGTAAGAAAAATTCAGTTCAGTTATTCAAAAATTGTAGCAAACCGTGGAAAATATAACAGAAGAGCTATTGGGCACTTATTCTCGACTTTTTCTGATCATTCTGTACTTTTTTTTTCAGGTGTTCATTCTGTTCTTAAGCTAAAGGATTTAAAAAAGATTAAAGTTACATATTTAAAATTTTGCAAATTTCTTCTTTCTCTGCCGCCATGGACTAGAAATCGGTATCTAGTTAAAAATTTCTATGTTACGGATGTAACTCAAAAACTCGGTGACCTACACAAAAAGCTTTCTGCAGATGCATTTTGCAATATTGGCCCTGACAACGGTCTTTTACAGTTCTTTTCTTAGTTTAATTTAATTGCTAGTGTTTGTTGAGTTCTTTTTTGTTTTTCTTTTTTATTATGATGTTTATACTCCACTTGTACTACTTGTTGTCTTGTAGTTGTGGGTAATAAATGATTGATTGATTAATAATTTTGTTAATTATTTTATTTTATTAACTGCACCCTCTATTTTATTTTAATAAAAATAAAATTTCAAAAATTACAAAATGATTATAACGGTTAAATTATTTATTTGAAATTTTGTGCCCCTAAAATGTCTGTACCCGGGGCAAGTGCCCACTCTGCCCCCACCCTAAAACCACCTCTGTCATCAAACATTGTGAATCGTTTTTTGTATATATCGATTCTTATTTATTTTTATTTTTTTTTAATAGCAGAATTCGACCGATATGGACACAATATGTAAATTTTTTTAAAGTGTCGAAGTCACATCGCAGAGTGTATTTATAATACCACTAAAATTTACCTCCCAGTACTGACAATATTAAAACGTCTTTTACATTTTAAATATGGTAAAAAGTAAAAACGATCATACCCTGACCACGTACAAGCGATTATAATCAATAACAGATATTCAGAAAAATTTGGATTTTTATTTGGCTTAAAAAGCTATAGTAACTCTTTACATCAAGAAGAAGCCGACTCAATAAAATTTAATCACAGTTTCACACAAAGGCCGCCTTCCCTTAGAGTTCTAATATAAATTCTTATTGACATTGTTATAGCATAATTATTAAGGCTAATGAAAATTGGGACATGATTCCAGATCGCCATCGTAAATTTTTTTCGCAAATTATACTTAAAAGTTCCGCCGTTTATTATTTGAAAATTAGGTTTTTTTCCAATTTTTATCGGTTACTTGGAATTTTTATTGGATCATTTGCAAATATGAAAAAGTCATAAAAAATATTGATAGTTGAAAGAAATCTATATTGTAAAATTGAGCAACTCTTAATATCGGTAAGAATATGATTGATAAATATGAATGCTTGTTTTCTATTTGAAAATGTTTCATCATATTTAGAATATTGTCTACCCTAAGGTAGCTATAAATTACTCCCAAAGATACCCCTTGAAAAACTTCGAAAAGCACTTTTAAAAATCCCTCAGCATCGATTCTTATCTTTTTGAAAATAAATTCACAAAACTTATGGGGATATTTGAGGCCAACCACAGAGGGAAATAGCCCCCCCCCCTCCACTACCTACACTCATATCTTGACATTCTTACGATTTCTCCTGTAGCTTCGTACATTTCTATTTTTCAATCTACACCTTCCCCCAACCAAGATTATGTGTCTCCCCTCCAGAGTAAATTCTTACTTTACGCCTGTGAACATAATATTTAAAACTGCAAAGCGTTGAGCATATTTGTTTCCTCTTTCTAAACTATGAAAAATAGCGCCGAAAGTGGAATCAAACCCTAGTCTGATGAGCCCGTTTTTTTTTATTTTTTTTTTTTGAAAAAAAATCGCTTCCAGAACAAATTACAAATATTTTTTTTGAAGCTTTTTTTCGAAACAAAATTGTTATTTTTTTTGTATAAATTCCGCCTATAGCAAACTGCTTGATCAATTTCTATTTTTTGCATCTGAAACAAGTCAGTTCAGTTTTTAAAACATTTTTTTTACAGCGCAGACACAATGAAAAATAATGTTTCATTAAACTCGGCCAACTGTCGTCATGTGGTCGTGCTTACATGCAAGCAGGACCGTTCACACCTTCGTGTGTTAGAGCCAAAGTATAAACACATACTGACCAAGTACTGACAAAACTCTCCAAAAGTGACCCCGCGTACCTCAGCGCCTCTAGAGGGTAAATGTTGTACTACTTAATCGCTCCGAGCCAATAAACTAAATTTAATACAGCGTTTACGGAACAACTATAATTACCTATGGAACTTGTGATTTAGTCGCCAGGTTCGCATAGGTATGGACTCGTCTCCGGAGACGCGGACAAAGGGTCACTTTTTTTGTGTGGAGAGGATAGGTTTTGTCAGTTCTTGTTCCGTAGGTGTTTATACTTTGGTTAGAGTATACAGCTAGGTAATATTCTGGGTAAAATATTTGATAATTTTACAAAGCTATAAAACTTGCAAATGGGTACTGGGCCTTAAAACAGGTTATATAAAGTTCCTTCAAACTCTTGTTTTTCTTAGCTTGAAAAACTTTCTCTTTAGAAAGGTGCACATGATGTTCTAGAATTGTTTATACTAAACGGCATCTGTATTACGTGAGCCTGTTTAAACTTTTCATTGGGGAGGGGGTATTTATTTTACAGCAAGGGCTAATATTGGTGCTTTTTCTTCTGAAAGTTTTGTTATATTCACCAACAAACTTTCCACTCCTTACCCCTCCTAAAGAGATATTCCAAAAATCATAAATATCCTAAGGATATTATTCCACTCCTGGAATATCCTAAAGAGACATTCCACTCCTTACCCCTCCTAAAGAGATATTCCAAAAATCATAAATATCCCAAGGATATTATTCCACTCCTGGAATATCCTAAAGAGACATTCCACTCCTTACCCCTCCTAAAGAGATATTCCTAAAAAGATATTCCAAAAATCCTAAATATCCTAAGGATATTATTCAACTCCTGGAATATCCTAAAGAGACATTCCACTCCTTACCCCTCCTAAAGAGATATTCCAAAAATCCTAAATATCCTAATATCCTAAAAATATCATTCCACTCCTGGAATATCCTAAAGAGATATTTCACTCCTTACCCCTCCTAAAGAGATATTCCAAAAATCGTAAATATCCTAATCTCCTAAAGATATTGTTCCACTCCTCGAATATCCTAAAGAGATATTCCACTCCTTATCCCTCCTAAAGAGACCATTGTCTACACGGGAAACTTACCCCTCCCTTACGCTACAGACCATAATGATTTAATTAACGACATTTAATGAAATACCATACATATATACAATATTTTCTTTTCGAAAATGTCTTTTTCAAGAGTATCAAAATTTCAAACAGAAAGCTCGCTGGCCATATTCTAAGTGACCACCGTCCCATCCAAATATGTAATATACATTTTTATTGATAGACCCCACCCCAAAGAGCAATCCTTGCTACGTTATTGCCAGTCAATACTACATAAAGTCAAGGGACCAAGTTTTCAAGTGACAGCATACTCCATTTAATTTGGGGGGAGGAGCGAAGCTGAGCCCACTTCTCTAAAATGTGAAACTAATAAGTAATTTTTGATAACACAACAGATAGAGACGATGTTATTAATAGTTACCCCCTCCAATGAGTCTGTTTTAAATAGAATGTAGTGATGTGTAATTAGAGCAAAGCTAGATTAACTGAGAGCAAGTTAAACGAAGCCAAAAACTCTAAAAAAGATTTTACGAGCATTTTTTTTTTCAAATTTATAGGTATGTTAAAATTTAATAGTTTCTTCCAAACCGCTTTTGGTATGCTTGATGACAAGAAAAAATTATTTGATCGTCGGATCATCAATTTTGCTGAAAAGCTTAAAACTTGGAAATGCAACATCTATTAGCCAAACTATGAGCATTTTTATGTCTCGAAGTACTTCATTTTGTTGGTAATAAAATTGGTTATTGATTAGCAATAAATCAATGAATAATTGACTTAAATAGCCCTTACGAATTGGGCACCTCGCCCAAGGAGGTGCACACGCGTTTGTTTCCCCGAAGCAAACTTAATGGGTTCTTACTTAATCAATAATTTTGTCAGCTATATCATGGAATAATTGATGGGTAACCCACTTTCCACCACCTGATGTACACCTCGGGGCGCCACGTGTGCTGCAAAGTTCCACAACACGTGGTGCAGTTCCACCGCGCGGCGCAGTCCCTGCAACACTTGCCAAGGCTCGGCAACGGTTGGCGCACGCCACATGGCGTGATTTCTGAAAATCGTCTACCCCTCAAAAATGATTAGGCAGTTAAGCAAAGGAGAGGGAGTTAGTTATGTTTGTTCAAAATTCCATTTGTTAGTGAATTTGAAGAAATTCTCCCGCCCTCCTCCTGCCAAATAACTCCAGCAATGTAGCTTGGAATACTATGGCTGATGTGCTCCAAACACCGATATATCGAATCACACTCGACGAATATTCATGTTCGCTTTAATTCGTTTCAGTTGAGGTAAGACAGTAATTGTCTGGTAGAGTTGACTCTTGACAATTACCTTGATAATCTCATTCGAATTGAGGTAAATGACGAGTGAGGCATACTGTCGTATGCCATACTGTCGCATACTGTCGTGACTAAGTCTTTGGTCGCCAGATTTTCCACCCTAATATCTAGCAAGCGATTTTCTTATCATAGGGCATAGGGTAAAAAAAAAGTGTTTGAATTTTAGAATCTTCAATTTTAGGCAAGCTTCAGCAACGATTGTTTTTAAGCCCTCAGGCAATGATAAAGTGTAATCAACACTAATTTAGGAATCGAACCCGTAGACGCAAAGACTTACATAAGAGAATACAGACAAAATGCATATTGACGTGCTCCCTGTGTTTTTTTTTCTTGCCCTGTCACTGGTAAAGGTTCCCTTTTACCTGTGGAAACTGTTTATTTAACTCTCCCTATCTCTTAGTTTCCATATACTGTGAGTTTCGGAAATCGCGGCGATTTTACAGAGTGCTGACGATTTTTTACCAGCATTTTTGCGGAAAGACAAATCCGCATTAAAGCTTAAAGCAACAAGGACATTAAAATTGAAATGTTTGTCGCCCCTGGACCCTTCTTAAGTCTATCCATACCTGAAAATTAGGATTTTCTAAGATTTACCATTCGGTTCTTTTAAAAACTTGAAGTTTTTAGGTCAGCACCATATTTTCTTCAGTGTTGCCAGGTTGAATCATGAAAACGAATAAAAAAACTAACTAGTTAAGTTTAACAACATTTTTCCTTTAATCTATTGATTCCCAAATGCACCAATACCTTCAGAGGTATTTAGTTAAGCTGTTCTATGCCATATGTTTTTAGCTTATATTTTTGCTGATTTTAAACCCATGTTTATCTTCACTTTAAAATTTGTTTCCCGGTACTATCAAATACTACATAATTGCATATGGAGATATTTTTCGTTAAAACTTCAAATCTGATTTGTATCCTAATTTTTTAAGATGCAATCGATTGTATAAGTTTTAAAAACTGTATATAAATAATATAAACATGTAATATTATTATTTATAATAATGTAATATAAATAATATAAATAATAAAATAATAATATAAATAATATTATATTTATATATAGTAATTAACCAATTCAAATAATCAGATTCCATTTTCACTGTCCTTGGTACTTGATTTTCACTTTCGTTGGTACTTGATAGCTAATGCATACGTTTTTGTCACTTTAAAGTCTAGATTTATTTCTCCACGCGATTGATCGGTGGGAGGACGAGGGTGACTTTATCTGACGCTCACTCAACTCGAATTCAAATAAGTATTCGGAACCAATATTACTATCTCACCAATCATCGGTTCGCAACAGTAGCCAGTAATCAGCTAGCATGATAAACATGGAAATCGAGATGTATGGCCAAAAAAGTATTTATTCGACGAAATAGATATAATTGATTAAAAGCCACATTTCGATCAAATTTCAATTGTGAAAAAGGCGTGATTAGCTGGGCCGATTAAATTCCAAAATATATCAATTTCAAAATGTTATAGGATTTAACAAGATGATATTGAACCACCCAGGTGAAAAGACCACAGAATCAATAGATACAATCATTTAATACGATTTCAGTAAATATTAAAAATATGTCATTCTCATTGGTTTGGGAGAAAAATTAGCAAAAAACAGCAGGGTATTTGAAGCCGAGGCAGGTAAATCTTAAGCAAAATAATAAACAAGGTTTGGTGACTGGATAATCCACGGAGCAGGGACGTACGCACAGGGGGGGGGGCTCCGGGCCCGCCCCCCCCCCGAAATCTCACGATTTTTTTCATTTTCCCATAATTTTCTGGTTTTTCTCACAGAATAATGGGTTTGAAAGGATTTGGCCCCCTCGAAACAATTTGCCCCCCCCCGAAACAAATTCCTGCGTACGTGCCTGCCACGGAGCCCAGACTTTATAAAGAAAGAAAAAAAAACTTCATAGCCATGCTCCAATACTGGAAAAAGAAGAAGCAAAAAGTGGCTTATTGTTGTTTCTTCAGGATTGATTCTCGCGATTAAAAATAAGTATAGAGTATAGCTGTTAAGAGATGGACATTGCTAGGACTCATATAAAAAAGCTCAAAATGATAATTATAAGGAAGCATAAAAATTTTAAGTGATCTGATTGGCTGGAAAACATCTCTGCCAGGCCTGGCCGAAACAACATCTTATTAAAAAAAAAAAAAAACACATTGTCGGCAATTTTTTTTACAGTTCCGCATCAGCAAAAAATAGGGAGGGGAGATGTAAGCAATTGAAAAGATTCAAAGGCAAGTCGATCTTAAAATGGTTGAGGACTTCTGAACGTAACAGTGAACCTTAAGTGGCAGTGGATTTCTCTTGTTTATACGAATTCTTAGAAACAAATCAGGGAGCAAAAAATTTAGATTTTTTTTTGTTCTCAAGTTACTTTTGTAAAACTGGGCAAATGGCAAAATGGCAAATGACAAAAAAACAAATGGTAATAAACTGCATATTTGATACGGGAAAGAATCCAAAAAAGAAACGAAAGACAGGAGAAAATAAATAAGTAACTTCAAGCTGGGTCTCAACTTAAATTAAAGACTGTTAAAATTGCTCTGAGAAGGGGGGCGGGGGTGGATATTCAATTTAACAAAAGTAATTCCCTTCCCCTATCTCTCTTCTCTATAATTTGTGATAATCTTATCAATGTTAGCATGGCTCAATTACCACTTGGATATATAGGAGGGTGACTTAAACATTGCTTACAGGAAAAACAAGTTCGTTGGCTTTAATATAAAGAAAATTTTCATTTTATTGTACCTTCTCTAAAATCCAAGATTTTCATATTTTTTCTCCAAAGTCTCCTATATTTTTTCATATAATCTACTTTCTTTCAAAATTTCCTCCCTCCTCCAAAAACAAAATTAGTGCATATGTGCCTAGTGCCAAACACAAATACCAGAAATAACATTCTAAAGTGCACTTCACCAGCGGCATCAATTCACGAAAATTAGGGGGGGGGGGTCAAAATCTAGGAGGTCTATTTAGTTGTTGTTATTTTTTTTTTCGATGCAAATACTAACAGGCATTTTCTAATGAAAATACAAAAAAGTATTATTCAAAATATAGGAAAGGGTAGCCAAAAAACCTAGGGGTTCACAAGCCCCCCCCCCTTTATTAACACTATTGTACTTCATTAGCAAATTCATTGAAGCAGACTAGCTAAGAAAACGTTTGAGGTTAAGCTTAAGAAATGTGACTTACCTTTTCTGGGAAGTAAGGCCTTTAGCAGGCGTACTGCCCCACCGTCACAGGCCCAGGCATGCATCTTTCGATATGAATCTCTTCCTTTTTCAGTTAGTTTATCCCAAGGCTTTGGTTTACTCAAAAGTTCAGAGACAGTACCCTGTGAAAGGCCGAGAACCCATTTCGCAAATAATCGCTGACCAATGTTATGTTGAGAAAGTAGTTCCCTCACTGCCCGTGAAATTGCAAGAGTGTCTAGAGGTTGGTGGGCATACCTGGGTATAAGAACTAAAAATTACTAATACTATAAAAATTATAGTGTACAAATTATTTAGTATTTATACTATGCATATTATTTAGAAATTCTTAGTATTATTTATCTCTAATTATTTTATTATCTTTATTATTATTTTATTTATTTTTGTTATTTACGGCTATTTAATTGTTTAGTGCATTTTTTTATTTAGTAAAAATTATTTAGTATTTTTTTTAAATAGGTTGAAATGAGGAGTTGCGCTTGAATTATAATAAAAGAGTGTTTCAGAACCAGCTACACTACTAATACCACTACTAACTCACTGCAGCACCAAGCTGCCTGAGGCCAACAGTACTCCACACGCTCCTCCTACATCCCCATCTATTCAAAGCCTCTTTCTTTACAACCTCCCAAGAAGTTTCCATTTCCCGAAAATCTTTCCTTGCGACATCCTCCCACCCCATTCGGAGACGACCTGTTTTGCATTTGACCCTAGACGGTTGGCCCTCAAGGACAATCTTTGGTAATCTGCCAGCATTCATCCGCAAAATGTGTCCTAGCCATCTAATCCTTTCTCTCATTATAGCCCTAGAAAGAGGGATTGTACCACATTTTTCGTAGAGCTTACCGTTTGAGATACAGCCAGTCAAGGCCGTGTCTAGGGGGAGGGGTAGGGGGTTTGAACCCTTTCCCCCCTTCCCGAAATGTTTGTCTGACTCTCAAAAACGTAACAAAAATGAATATAAACTGATTTTTGTGCGTTTTTTAAAGTTTTGACTTGACCCCTCCCCGAAAAGCACTTTTAAAAAAAACCTCCCCCCCCCCAAAAAGAAAAAAACATGGTTACAGCCCTGCAGTCAGTCAGTCGGGCATCCAAAACACTCCATGGGCAATTTCTCTGGAAAACATCTAGCAAATCCGCCTCCGTTTTTGGAGCACCCACGCTTCAGAACCATACTTGACCATTGTCGTCACTGTCACTGTAGCTTCCAATATTCTAATATTGGTTAGCAGACTTGTCTTCCTATTCTTCCAAACTTTTTTCAGCTGTGAAAATACACCCTGGACCTTGGCAATTCTACTTTTAATATATTCACTCCATCCACCATCTTTACTAATAATATTGCCCTGGTAAGTGAAGCTTTCGACTTGGTCTATCTTCTCGCTAGTCAACATCACCCCTTCCCCTTCACTTATTTCTAGTCCTAACGACTTGGTCTTCTTGGCATTAATTTTCTTAAAATTGTTACTATTTTTGCCCCAGGACTGTATCTGTTTTGGTATATAAGGGTGGTGATTCTTTGATTTTCTTTTTTTTTTCTGTTGTAGCGTTTCCTTGTCAGTAATAATTGAAAGTTACCCAGCTTTTACCGCCCCGTCCCCATAAAATACGAAAAGAACATACTTATGAAAATGTGGGTTTGTAGCATTTGAACAACTTATAATTTTCAATATAATTTCATCCTTTTAAGAGATTAATTAAAAAAAACTTTCCGAAAAATAAGTTTTTCAAAGAAAAGTAAAGGCCATTTTAAAGTTAAGCTCAGGAGATACGAATACCTGTAAAAAATTCAAAATCAAAACGACTAGAAATTACTGTTAAAGAATAAATGAAACCCGAAACGAACAGAAATTAAATAAACAATCATAGGAAAAAACATACAACAAGTAATAATATAAATGAATAAATAGATCTTAAAGCGAGTAATGCTTAGATTGAATATGAAAATCAAGCTTAAAACGAAAAGAAATGTTTTGCTATTAAAGTATAAATGAAACTTAAAACGAACAGAAATTAAATAAACAATCAATGCGAACAAACATACAATATATATTAATGTAAATGAATAAATAAATCTTAAAACGAGTGAAACTTAAAAGAATATGCAAATCAAGTTTGAATCGAAAAAAAATAACTACAAACAAGAGTTTGGGTATCGCCTCACTGCAGAAGCCTAAAACCTACTGCGTCATTGGCACTTTACTGAAAAAAAATCTTTGAAATTTTTTCACTTTTATAACTTTAATAAATCAAAAATTAACTCAAACTTTAGGTAATAAATGTCAGTAGAGTTATATTATGTAGACAATACACATTTTTTTTTCAGTAAACTCATTTGAATTTTTTTTCAGTAAAGTAAAAGTTATATTCTGGCTTTTAGAAAGAATAGGGGTTTTGAACCCTACTTACATTAATTTATGCTCGTTTTGAGTTTGACTCTAATATTTACTTTAATTTTTGTTCGTTTTGGGTTTCATTTATTTATTGATACTGATTTGGGGTAGTTGTATGCTTGGTAGATTATATGATAGTCTGGACGCCAGGTGTTGAAAATCTGAATCTTACCACGACGGAATGGGGCTGCTACGAGAATTAGCCTACCCTCCACCCCTAAATTGACCATGCGGATTCAAAAATACCAATGGCACTTGCTTGCGAGTGGTGGAACACTCCAAAACTTGACATTTTATTATATTTTGGTGTTCCATGCAAGAAAATGCATGTTCAACAAAGTTTGAGGTGCAGTTTTCCGCTCAAATAGAAATGCCTAGAAGCCATAGAATGTTTTCATAACAAACTAACACGATTAGTTAGAAAAAATGGCAGAGTTAAAAAAATGGCAAAACTATATGAGTCTTGAACAGTTTTGAAAAGTATAAACAAAATCAAATTGAATATTAGATATATGATGATATTAATTGTTGAAAGATCCATCAGTTCAAGATTTTTTTTCACTGTAATTTTTATTTTCATTTTCAATGCTGTAAGAACTGGAAAATAATAAATTTGTAATATACGAGTAATTGGTTTTCAGTGAAGCACCAATGACGCAGAAGGCTTTAGGTTTTTACAGTTAAAGAAGGGGGCAGTATCCAAATTTGTCTTGACCAATCTTGAAAAGAACTAATAAATTAAACTGAATATTTGATGCATAATGATATTAATTGCTAAAAGCTCATCAGTTCAAAATTTTACTGTAATTTTAATATTTATTTTCAATATTAAGTACAAAAGAAAACATTTGTAATATAATTCGTTTTCAGTAAAGCGCAATGACGCAGTAGGTTTTAGGCTTCTGCAGTGAGGCGATACCCAAACTCTTGTTTGTAGTTATTTCTATTCGATTCAAACTTGATTTCTTTTTAAGAAATTCGATTCAAACATATTCTTTTTGAGTTTCACTCGTTTTAAGATTTATTTATTCATTTACATAAATATATATTGTATGTTTGTTCGCATTGATTGTTTAATTAATTTCTGTTCGTTTTAAGTTTCACTTATACTTTAATAGCAAAACATTTGTTTTCGTTTTAAGCTTGATTTTTATATTCAATCTAAGCATTACTCGCTTTAAGATCTATTTATTCATTTATATTATTACTTGTTGTATGTTTTTTGCTATGATTGTTATTTAATTTCTGCTCGTTTTGGAGTTCATGTATTCTTTATCAGTAATACCTGGTCGTGTTTTTTTTGAAATTTAAAACGTAATTGTATATACTTATCTTAATTTAAAAAATGCCTTTAAATTTATTTTAAAAAAATAAATTTCGGAAAGTTTTTTTTAATTAATTTTTTTCGTTTTTGATTGCAAAAAGTTTCAAGTTTTTATGGCATGGGGGGGGGGGGGGTACTTACTGTCCGATTATTCTTGACTTTAAAAAACAGATCTAGAACTTTCAATTTAAATCGAATGAGGTTTTTTTTCAAAGTATATACGATTACCTCTTTGATAAAAACCTTATATATGAACTATAGACAGCTTGCATAACTTGTGGACAGCGATTGACAACAATGAATGGATTGAAAAAATAGATTCAATAAGGGAGTTTAGACCATTTCACTTGCTGACACAAAAGAATCACGACTGTTTGGAATTGACCTTAATAGGATTTTGTGTGCCAAAGCAATTTTGCATCTATCACAGAGTATGTATTTTAACCTTATAATTGGATAATTATAATAGATTTCCTATGTGTTCTTCCCATAAAAAACCCATTCCCATAAGTTATAAACCCCCTTAATAAGTTATGCCCCAGGGCATAACTTAAAACGCCTACCCCCGGGCCCTGGTGGGCAGTGTCGACACCGGAGTTTTTGGTTATCAGAACTTTGACCTATTTTAACAAAATGTCTATCTCAAAATTTTTAGCGGATGCATTTCGGGCTTGGAGGGGGGGGGGGGGCTAGTTACCCTCCAATCTCTTTTGACTCTTAAAAAGTGAACAAGAACTTTCAATTTTCAGCCAAATGAGCCCTCTCTAAAGTTCATACGAGCATCCCTTCCATAAGAAATAATGGGAAGGATTCTTGGGAAAAAGGTGGGCGTGAGAGGGAGGTTAGTTGCCCTCAAATCGCTTTCGACTATTAAAAAGGGCACTAGCCCTTTGAATTTCCAATCGAATGAGCCTGTTTTGAAGTTTCTACGACACCACCTTCTATAAAAACCCTATATAGCCTCAGGGACTACCTTACCACCCCGGCCCTAAAAGCAGTGGTGTATTGTCCTTCTCAAAATCATATTTTCCCACTGCAAATCAACTCCGCTGAGCAAAAGGCTATATCAACTTTTGTTTGGATGTGTTTGGGAGAATGAGGGGCGTGGGGGGGCTAGTTGCCCTCCAATCACTTTCGACTATTGAAAAGGGCACTAGACCTTTGAATTTCCAATTTAATGAGCCTTTTTTGAAGTTTCTACGACAACACCTTCTATAAAAACCTTATAGGCCCCCGGGGCATAACTTAAAACTCTTGCCCTGAGGGTTGTGGGGGAGTTTCATCCTCAAAAATATATTTTCTATCTGGAAATCAACTACCCTGAACAAAATGGCCCAAATAACATCACTTTCGACTATTAAACATGGCACTAGCCCTTTGAATTTCTAATCGAATGAGCCTTTTTTGAAGTTTCTACGACAAAGCCATCTATAAAGACCTTATATGCCCCCATGCCATACCTTAAAACCCTTGCCCTGAGAGTTGTGGGGGATTCTCCTCCTCAAAAACATATTTTCTATCGGGAAATCAACTACGCTGAACAAAATGGCTATCTCAAAATTTTAATTGGATGTGTTTGGGGAAGGTTGGGGGTGGGGGGGGGGCGAGTGGCCCTCCAATCACTTTCGACTATTAAAAAGGGCACTAGCCCTTTGAATTTCCAATTGAATGAACCTGTTTTGAAGTTTCTACGACAACGCCTTCTATAAAAATCTTATAGGCCCCCGGGGCATAACTTAAAACTCATATCTCAAATTTTGATTGGCTGTGTTTGGGGGAATAATGGGCGTGGGGGGGAGCTAGTTGCCCTCCAATCACTTTCGACTATTAAAAAGGGCACTAGCCCTTTGAATTTCCAATTGAATGAACCTGTTTTGAAGTTTCTACGACAACGCCTTCTATAAAAACCTTATATGCCCCCAGGGCATAACTTAGAACCCTTGCCCTGAGGGTTTTGGGGGAGTTTCATCCTCAAAAATATATTTTCTATCTGGAAATCAACTACGCTGAACAAAATGGCTATCTCAAAATTTTGATTGGATGTGTTTGGGGAATGGTGGGTGTGGGGGGGGGGCTAGTTGCCCTCCAATCACTTTCGACTATTAAAAAGGGCACTAGAACTCTCGATTTTCAATTGAATGATCCCCCTTTAAAGTTTATACGACGACCCCTTACATATGAATTGCCTCAAAAAAAAAAAAAAAATACTAAATAAAAAAACAGTGGACCCTGATGGCCGTTAATATAGGCAACGCAACAGCGTTGCCTCTGAAATGGAATCGATCCAAAAATATTTAACGTCTCAGCACCATTTTGTTGCTGTTAATAACAGTATCAACAACAATATGTAAATAGAATTGCTATTAATTTATTTGTAATCCACAAATAAACATAGATAATGACACTGCGGAGTAATAGAAAAACTAACACAACAATAACGAACATATCATACAAAATCAAAATCAATATCATAATCGAACCGTATTAACAATTCATACCAGACCAACAATATCATAACTGATATGACAAAAATATTATATATATAAATATTGACGAAGACCACACTGCCTTTCCATATCAAACAAATACAACTTAAAAACAATAGGGAAATTTTTTCTTCAAGACAGTGCAATTTATACTAGTGAATATTTCGGCCCTATGTCCAAGGGCCGTCTTCAGCACAACATTAAATAAAAAAATATATATATAAAAACAAACTTACATTAAAATACGAAGTTTAAAAAACCGCTTTTAAAAAACCTTTAAAAATAGCCCTAGTATCCTTACTTCAACGAAGTTCAACCAGGACTGATAAATAAAATAACGAGAGAGGACGAGTTCATTCAAACGAAATAAAGTGAAATTATTAACTGCAAGTTTTCAGAGCTAATCTTGCTTTTTTAGCAGCTAGTCTTAAAGGCCTTTTTGTAACGGGTTCAATATTATTGTCAATTGGTTTAATAAAATATTTTGTTAGATCATTTTTAATTAAATTTGAGTATAAAGAATTCAGTGAGTATTCTCCTAAGTCTCTATTTAAGGAAATATTTTTATTTATTTTGAGCCTAATTTCGATTGATTCCCAGACCACCTGTTTTATCCCCAAATCACTACTAATGAGAGAAGATTTTTCAAAAAGTATTTTGTGGCTGGGATTATCAAATATATGGCTAGCTAAAGCAGAATCAAAGGGGTTATTAGAATTATTAGCAATTAACGCTGTGTCTATGTCTTCTTTATGCTGGTGTATACGTTTTTCTAGATTCTGATTAGTTCTGCCAACGTAGTAATTGCCACAATCGCATGGTATTTGATAGACCCCTCTCTGGCGAGTAGCTAGGGTTTTATCTTTACGTGGGTTTGGGAAATTTGTTATTTTTAGATTATTGGTGAATACTAAATAAAGATTGTTTTTTTTTCAAATTTTTTTGTTTTTTGTGATGATTCTTAGAATGTACGGAGGATAGCTTATATTAGAGGTTTTTTCCGGAGTCTCACATTGTGAAATATCGTTGATTTTACGAAAATGTCTTTTTAGTCTATGGTTAATCGTATTATTGACAAAAGGACTGGGGTATCCGTTGCCAAAAAGAATATCTCTGATAAAATTTATTTCTGCTTTTATGTATGAATCGGAGCAAATTTTCAGGGCACGGTGAATGAGAGAAGTTACAACTGCTCTTTTCACTTGTGGGGGGTGATTTGAATTAAAATGAAGAAATCTATTGTTTTGTATTGGTCTTCAATAGATAGTGAAGTCAAAATTATTAGCATTACGGATAATTAGCACATCTAAAAATGGTAGTTTATTTTCAAATTAAATTTCTAGGGTAAACTGCAAATTTCTATCATAAGTATTAAGAAGATCTAGGAAACCCCGAAGTTCAGTTTCCCCATAATTCCAAAGTGAAATTACGTCATCCATGTAACGACCCCAATAGACATGTTTTAAAAAAAAGAATTTAATGCCCAATTTTCAAGGTTCTCGACATAAATAATAGCCAGTAGGCCGGATAGAGCTGCTCCCATTCGTAACCCATTTATTTGTTGATAAAAGGAATCACGAAACTGAAAATACATTGAAAACTTATTACAGATTTTAACAAGATTAAATAAAACTTCACCATCAATCCCTTTCACTGAGTCTTCGATTAAGTGATAATTTTCCTCTATTTTGGTTTTTAATAATTGCTCAGAAGTAGCCACATCTATATTTGTGTACATGGAAACAATTTCAAAACTACTAATTACTGTGTTTTCTTAAATACTTGTGTTATTAAGTTTTTTAACCAAATCTGCCGAATTACTGATGTAGGAATTTTGTGAATACAGTAAAGGTTTGAAAGCTGTGCAAAGCCATTTTCCAATATTGGAAGCGGGGGCTTTAGTACATGCTACAATAGGTCTTAGGGGAATACCTTGTTTATGCACTTTTGGTAAGCCATAAAATTTTGGACGGAAACTACCATGGGGTAAAATTTGTTGCATAATTGTGGTGTGATTTTACCATTCTGTTTTAGGTGCTTTAATTCATTTATAGTATTATTAGTAAATTTATCAGTAGGATCAAGAGTGTTTGGTTTATATGTACTTGTGTCTTTTAAAAGTGAAAAGATTTTGTTGTCATAGTCTGCCGTATCCCTGACAACGAGTGAGTTGCTTTTGTCTTCTTTGGTTATTATAATAGATGGGTCTTTGCGGTGGTTAGATAATATTTTTATGTCGTTTAAATTTTTTCGTGTGTAAGTGGGAGGAGACGTAGTCTTTTTTTGGGTATTATAAAGGGTATTTATGAGACAAAACCAAAATTCATAAGGGTTTGAAACAGATGGGCAGTATTTATGCAAAGCGGACTCTAAAGAGGAGACTATATCCACCACGGGAACCTGTTTTGGCAGAAAAGAGAATTTTGGACCTTTTTCAAGTGTTTCGATTTCCTGGGTTTCAAATGTTCTAGAAGAGAGTTTAACAAGGCCAGGAGTGAATCTTGAAGAATAAATACTGTTTCTCATCAAAAATTCATCACTCAATTTTGCCAGTTTTGTATAAAACCATTAATTTGACAAGCTAAAATCATGGCTAAACAAATTCCTTTCTAATCTAAGAACTTGATAAAAATCAACAGTGGACAGGTTTCAAACAAAAAATTTTTTTCGACAGATTTTCTTTCTGAGGAAATGATATGTCTTTTTTGCTTTTTGTCCTTAATAATATGGACTAAGGTTTTTAATTGTAGTATATGAGCAAATTGCCATTCTTTCCGGGTATTTAGACGTAGTTTATATCTTAAAGACTTTGGAATAAGATTTTCGTTTCTGCATGATTTTAAAAATTTTTGTTGACTAATAATATTTGCATGTTTTTTACCTAAACTAATAAAATAAAAAATATCATAGGTCAACTGCTCCCCATAAGCTAGACGCAAATATTGACGATGACCACACTGCCTTTCCATACCACACAAATACAACTTAAAAACAATAGGGAAATTTTTTCTTCAAGACAGTGCAATTTATACCAGTGAGTATTTCGGCCCTATGTCCAAGGGCCGTCTTCAGCACAACATTAAATAAAAAAATAAATATATAAAAACAAACTTACATTAAAATACGAAGTTTAAAAAACCGCTTTTAAAAAACCTTTAAAAATAGCCCTAGTATCCTTACTTCAACGAAGTTCAACCAGGACTGATAAATAAAATGACGAGAGAGGATGAGTTCATTCAAACGAAATAAAGTGAAATTATTAACTGCAAGTTTTCAGAGCTAATCTTGCTTTTTTAGCAGCTAGTCTTAAAGGCCTTTTTGTAACGGGTTCAATATTATTGTCAATTGGTTTAATAAAATATTTTGTTAGATCATTTTTAATTAAATTTGAGTATAAAGAATTAAGTGAGTATTCTCCTAAGTCTCTATTTAAGGAAATATTTTTATTTATTTTGAGCCTAATTTAGATTGAGTACCGGACCACCTGTTTTATCCCAAAATCACTACTAATGAGAGAAGATTTTTCAAAAAGTATTGTGTGGCTGGGATTATCAAATATATGGCTAGCTAAAGCAGAATCAAACGAGTTATTAGAATTATTAGCAATTAACGCTGTGTCTATGTCTTCTTTATGCTGGTGTATACGTTTTTCTAGATTCTGATTAGTTCTGCCAACGTAGTAATTGCCACAATCGCATGGTATTTGATAGACCCCTCTTTGGCGAGTAACTGGGGTTTTATCTTTACCGGAGTTTAAGAAATTTGTGATTTTAAAATTATTGGTGAAAACTAAATACAGATTGTTTTTTGTGCAAATATTTTTTTTTTGTGGTGATTCTTGGGATGTACGGAAGATAGATTATATTAGAAGGTATTTCCAGAGCATCACATTGTGAAATATCATTGATTTTACACAAATGTCTTTTTAATCTACGGTTAATCGTAATATTGATAAAAGTAATGGGGTATCCGTTGCCGAAAAGAATATCTTTGATAAAATTTATTTCTGCTTTTATGTATGAATCGGAGCATATGTTCAGGACACGGTCAATGAGAGAAGTTACAACTGCTCTTTTAACTTTTGGGGGCTGATTAGAATTAAAATGAAGATATCTATTGTTTTGTGTTGGTTTTCTATAAATAGTGAAGTCACAATTATTAGCATTACGGATAATTAGCACATCTAAAAATGGTAGTTTATTTTCAAATTAAATTTCTAGGGTAAACTGCAAACTTTCTATCATAAGTATTAAGATGATCTAGGAAACCCCGAAGTTCAGTTTCCCCATAATTCCAAAGTGAAATTACGTCATCCATGTAACGACCCCAATAGACATGTTTTAAAAAATAAGAATTTAATGCCCAGTTTTCAAGGTTCTCGACATAAATATGAGCCAGTAGGCCGGATAGAGCTGCTCCCATTGGTAACCCATTTATTTGTTGATAAAAGGAATGACGAAACTGAAAATACATTGAAAACTTATTACAGATTTTAACAAGATTTGATGACAGGGATTGATGGTGAAGTTTTATTTAATCTTGTTAAAATCTGTAATAAGTTTTCAATGTATTTTCAGTTTCGTCATTCCTTTTATCAACAAATACATGGGTTACCAATGGGAGCAGCTCTATCCGGCCTACTGGCTAATATTTATGTCGAGAACCTTGAAAACTGGGCATTAAATTCTTATTTTTTAACACATGTCTATTGGGGTCATTACATGGATGACGTAATTTCACTTTGGAATTATGGGGAAACTGAACTTCGGGGTTTCCTAGATCATCTTAATACTTATGATAGAAATTTGCAGTTTACCCTAGAAATTGAATTTGAAAATAAACTACCATTTTTAGATGTGCTAATTATCCGTAATTCTAATAATTTTGACTTCACTATCTATAGAAAACCAATACAAAACAATAGATATCTTCATTTTAATTCAAATCAGCCCCCACAAGTTAAAAGAGCAGTTGTAACTTCTCTCATTGACCGTGCCCTGAACATTTGCTCCGATTCATACATAAAAGCAGAAATAAACTTTATCAGAGATATTCTTTTTGGCAACGGTTATCCCATTCCTTTTGTCAATAATACGATTAACCATAGACTAAAAAGACATTTTCGTAAAATCAACGATATTTCACAATGTGAGGCTCCGGAAAATCCCTCTAATATAATCTATCTTCCGTACATCCCAAGAATCCCCAGAAAAATAAAAATATTTGCACAAAAAACAATCTGTATTTAGTTTTCACCAATAATTTTAAAATTAAAAATTTCTTAAACTCCGGTAAAGATAAAACCCCAGTTACTCGCCAAAGAGGGGTCTATCAAATACCATGCGATTGTGGCAATTACTACGTTGGCAGAACTAATCAGAATCTAGAAAAACGGATACAACAGCATAAAGAAGACATAAACACAGCGTTAATTGCTAATAATTCTAATAACTCCTTTGATTCTGCTTTAGCTAGCCTTATATTTGATAATCCCAGCCACAAAATACTTTTTGAAAAATCTTCTCTCATTAGTAGTGATTTGGGGATAAAACAGGTGGTCCGGGAATCAATCGAAATTAGGCTCAAAATAAATAAAAATATTTCCTTAAATAGAGACTTAGGAGTATACTCACTGAATTCTTTATACTCAAATTTAATTAAAAATGATCTAACAAAATATTTTATTAAACCAATTGACAATAATATTGAACCCGTTACAAAAAGGCCTTTAAGACTAGCTGCTAAAAAAGCAAGATTAGCTCTGAAAACTTGCAGTTAATAATTTCACTTTATTTCGTTTGAATGAACTCATCCTCTCTCGTCATTTCATTTATCAGTCCTGGTTGAACTTCGTTGAAGTAAGGATACTAGGGCTATTTTTAAAGGTTTTTTAAAAGCGGTTTTTTAAACTTCGTATTTTAATGTAAGTTTGTTTTTATATATATATTTTTTTATTTAATGTTGTGCTGAAGACGGCCCTTGGACATAGGGCCGAAATATTCACTAGTATAAATTACACTGTCTTGAAAAAATTTCCCTATTGTTTTTAAGTGTATTTGTTTGATATGGAAAGGCAGTGTGGTCTTCGTCAATATTTGCGTCTAGCTTATGGGGAGCAGTTGACCTATGATATTTTTTATTTTATTGGTTTAGGTAAAAAACATGCAAATATTATTAGTCAACAAAAATTTTTAAAATCATGCAGAAACGAAAATCTTATTCCAAAGTTTTTAAGATATAAACTACGTCTAAATACCCGGAAAGAATGGCAATTTGCGAATATACTACAATTAAAAACCTTAGTCCATATTATAAAGGACAAAAAGCAAAAAAGACATATCATTTCCTCAGAAAGAAAATCTCTCGAAAAAAATTTTTTGTTTGAAACCTATCCACTGTTGATTTTTCTCAAGTTGTTAGATTAGAAAGGAATTTGTTTAGCCATGATTTTCGCTTGTCAAAGGAACGACTTTATACAAAATTGGAAAAATTGAGAGAGGAATCTTCGATGAGAAACCGTATTTTGTCTCCAAGATTCACTCCTGGACCCGGTATGGTTAACCTCTCTTCTAGAACATTTGAAACCCAGGAAATCGAAACACTGGAAAAAGGTCCAAAATTCTCTTTTCTGCCAAAACAGGTTCCCGTGGTGGATATAGTCTCCTCTTTAGAGTCCGATTTGAATAAATACTGCCCATCTGTTTAAAACCCTTATTAATTTTGGTATTTTATAATAAATACCATTTATAATAGCCAAAAAAAGAATAAGTCTCCTACCACTTTCACACGAAAAAATTTAAACGACATAAAAATATTATCTAACCTCCGCAAAGACCCATCTATTATAATAACCAAAGCAGACAAAAGCAACTCACTCGTTGTCATGGATACGGCAGACTATGACAACAAAATCTTTTCACTTTTAAAAGACACAAGTACATATAAACCGATCACTCATGATCCTACTGATAAATTTATTAATAATAGTATGAATGATTTTAAGCATATGAAACAAACCGCGCTATTCAACCCACAACTATTCGATAAGCTTTAACCCCGTGGTAGTGTCTATCCAAAAATTTTACAGCTTAATGCAACTGCCTAAGTGAGTCATCTCATTGACACCAATTGTAGCATGTATTAAAGTCCCCGCTTCCAATATTGGAAAATGGCTTTCCACAGCTTTCAAACCTCTACTGTATTCACAAAATTCCTAAATCAGTAATTCGGCAGATTTGGTTAAAAAACTTAATAACACAAGTATTTCATAAAACACAATAATTAGCAGTTTCGATATTGTTTCCATGTACACGAATATAGATGTGGCTACTTCTGAGAAATTATTAAAAATCAAAATAGAAGAAAATTATCACTTAATCGAAGACTCAGCGACCGGAATTGTTGGTGAAGTTTTATTTAATCTTGTTAAAATCTGTAATAAGTTTTCAATGTATTTTCAGTTTCGTCATTCCTTTTATCAACAAATAAATGGGTTACGAATGGGAGCAGCTCTATCCGGCCTACTGGCTAATATTTATGTCGAGAACCTTGAAAATTGGGCATTAAATTCTTATTTTTTAACACATGTCTATTGGGGTCATTACATGGATGACGTAATTTCACTTTGGAATTATGGGGAAACTGAACTTCGGGGTTTCCTAGATCATCTTAATACTTATGATAGAAATTTGCAGTTTACCCTAGAAATTGAATTTGAAAATAAACTACCATTTTTAGATGTGCTAATTATCCGTAATTCTAATAATTTTGACTTCACTATCTATAGAAAACCAACACAAAAGAATATATATCTTCATTTAAATTCAAATCACCCCCCACAAGTTAAAAGAGCAGTTGTAACTTCTCTCATTGACCGTGCCCTGAAAATATCCTCCGATTCATACATAAAAGCAGAATTAAATTTTATCAGAGATATTCTTTTCGGCAACGGATACCCCATTCCTTTTGTCAATAATACGATTAACCGTAGACTAAAAAGACATTTTCGTAAAATCAACGATATTTCACAATGTGAGACTCCGGAAAAACCCTCTAATATAATCTATCTTCCGTACATCCCAAGAATCACCACAAAAAAAAAAAATATTTGCAAAAAAAACAATTTATATTTAGTTTTCACCAATAATTTTAAAATCACAAATTTCTTAAACTCCGGTAAAGATAAAACCCCAGTTACTCGCCAAAGAGGGGTTTATCAAATACCATGCGATTGTGGCAATTATTACGTTGGCAGAACTAATCAGAATCTAGAAAAACGGATACAACAGCATAAAGAAGACATAAACAAAGCGTTAATTGCTAATAATTCTAATAACTCCTTTGATTCTGCTTTAGCTAGCCTTATATTTGATAATCCCAGCCACAAAATACTTTTTGAAAAATCTTCTCTCATTAGTAGTGATTTGGGGATAAAACAGGTGGTCAGGGAATCAATCGAAATTAGGCTCAAAATAAATAAAAATATTTACTTAAATAGAGACTTAGGAGAATACTCACTGAATTCTTTATACTCAAATTTAATTAAAAATGATCTAACAAAATATTTTATTAAACCAATTGAAAATAATATTAGTAGTAACCGTACAATGAATTGAAAGTTTACATACATATCTATGCCTTAGGCGTAAGTTTGAATGTATACTTTCAATGCATTGTACGGTTACCAGGGTCATTTGCGTACAAACAGGTCTACAGGTCTT